>NW_007253176.1:349221-393813 GCF_000164805.1 Carlito syrichta
ACCCTCAACTGCCAATCCCCCCCCGCCTCCCCTGGCAGTTTCTCACTACTACCAATCCTGTCCTTTTTCTTTTTTTTTGAGTTGGAGTCTCACTCTGTCACCCGGACTGGACTGCAGTGGCCGCTCCCGGCCACCGCAGCCTCCACCTGCTGGGCTCCGGCGATCCTTCCGCCTCAGCCTTTCAAGTAGCTGGAACTACAGGCGCGCGCTACCACGCCCGGCTCATTTTTTGATTTATTGTAGAGATAAGGTCTTGCCAAGTTTCCCAGACGGGTCTCGAACCCACGGGCTCAGGCAATCCACTCACCTCAGCCTCCCAAAGGCGAGGGATTATAGGCTGAGCCGCCGAGCCCGGCACCAATCCCGTTCTTATAGTATTATGATAGTTATTCAAGGTCCGCTTATGAGTGAGAACATACGGTACTCTTTTTTGTTTCTGTGATAGATCACTGAGTATGATAGACTCTAAATCCATCCAAGTTGCTGCAAAATCTATATGTTTGTCCTTCTTTATGGCTGCACAATATTCCATTGTGTATAGGTACTACTTTTTTTAAAATCCAGTCCAGTCGATGGGCAGCATGGTTGGTTCCATGTTTTTGCTATTGTGAATAGTGCTGCAATAAACATGGGTATGCAAGTGTCTTTTTTGTAGAATGATTTGAATTCCTCCGGGTATATCCTCAATAAGGAGATTGCTGGGTCATATGAAAAGTCAATTTCTAGTTCTTTCAGAACACTGTTTTTCAAAGACGTTGCACTAGTTTATATTCCCACCAGCAGTGTAGAAGTGTTCCTTTTTCTCGGCATCCTTGCCAGCATCTGTTGTTGTTTGTTTTATTAGTGATGACCATTCTTACTGGGGTTAGGTGTTATCCAGTGTGGTTTTGATTTGCATTCCTCTGATGATTAGTGAGACTGAGCACTTTTTCATGTGTTTGTTTGCTGCCCCTATCTCTTCTTTTGAGAAGTGTCTATTCATGTCTTTTGTCTACTTTTTAATGGGACTGTTTGTTTTTTTCCTTATGCACATTTGAGTTCCTTGTAGATCCTGGATGTTAGGCCTTTGTCAGATATACAGTTGGCAAATATTTTTTCCCATTCTTTGGGCTGTCTCCTTGCTCTCTTGATGGTTTCTTTTGCTTTGCAGAAGCTTTTCAGTTTGATGAGGTCCCACTTGTCTATCTTATCTGGCGTGAGCACTTGGGGCATGAGCACTTGGGGTTTTGCTCAGGAATTGGTTGCCAGTTCCAATTTCCCTAAGGGTGTCTCCTGCATTTTTTAAGGTTCTTATAGTTTGAGTTTTTATGTTTAGGTCTTTGATCCATTTAGAGTTGATGTTTGTATATGGTGATAGGAAGGGATCCTGTTTCAATCTTCTTCATGGGATCAGCCAGCTTTCCCAGCACCATTTACTGAATAGGTTCTCTTTTCCCCAGTGGTCGTTGTTGGAGGCTTCGTCAAAGCTGAGTTAGTTGAGAATTTGAGGTTTTGCTTCCAGAATCTCTGTCCTGTTCTGTTGGTTTATATACATGTTCTTGTACCAATACCAGACTGTTTTGATTATTGTAGTCTTATAGTAAAGTTTGAGGTCTGGAATTGTGATACCTCCTGCTTTGTTTCTTTTGCTAATAATTGCTTTGGCTGAACTGGGCTCGGTGGCTCAGCCTGTAATCCCGCGCCTTTGGAAGGCTGAGGAGTGGATTGCCTGAGCCCGCGGGTTCGAGACCCGCCTGGGCAACTTGGCGAGACCTCATCTCTACAATAAATCAAAAATTAGCCGGGCGTGGTAGCGCATGCCTGTAGTTCCACCTACTTGGAAGGCTGAGGCGGAAGGATCGCCGGAGCCCAGCAGGTCGAGGCTGCGGTGTCCGGGAGCAGCCACTGCAGTCCTGTCTGGGTGACAGAGTGAGACTCCAACTCAAAAAAAAAAAAAGAAATGCTTTGGCTATTCGTGATTGTTTATATTTCCATATGAATTTCAGTATTGTCATTTCCTGGTCTGAGCAGAATAATGTTGGTAATTTAATGGGCATTGCATTGAATCTGTAGATTGCCTTTGTTGGGATAGGCATCTTAATGTTGATTCTTCCAATCCATGAGCGTGGAATATTTTTCCATTTGTTTGTGTCTTCTTGGATTTCTTTAAGGAGTGTTTTGTAGTTTTCATTGTAAAAGTCTTTCACTTCTCTGGTTAGGAAGATGACAAGGTATTTCATTTTTGTGTGTGTGTGGCTATTGTGAATGGGATTATGCTTTTTATTTGGTTCTCTGCCTGCTTGTTGTTGGTGTATAAGAATGCACCTGTCTTTTGCACGTTTATTTTGCACCCTGAGACTTTGCCAAAGTCCTGTATCAGTGCAAGCAGGTTTTTGACAGATTCTCTTGGATTTTTGAGGTATAGGATCAGATTGTCAGCAAAGAGGGATAACGACTCCTTCTTTTCCTATTTGGATACCCCAGATTTCCTTCTCTTGTTTGATTGCTCTAGCTAGGACTTTCAACACAATGTTGAACAAGAGGGATGAGAATGGGAAAGATGTTAAATAACATGTGCAAGGTAACATAGTTGGGTCACATAGCTAGAAAGTCATGGAGCCATCATTCAAACCTAGGTCTTTGGGAATTCAGGGCACATGTCCTTTCCTGGAAACTTAACCTCTTGCAACTACAGTTTCCTCATCTATAAAATAAAGAGGGTAATACTTACTTCACAAGGCTGTTTAGATGAAAGGAAGTAAAACTGTAAGCCACCTCAGGGGTGCTTGGCATCAAGTAGCCATCCATTCCATATTACTTTCATGCTGTGACTTCTTGTTCCCAGGGCTTTGACAAGCACTTTGCACATCTGGCATGCCTTTATGGCTAGCTGATGGACTTGCCCTCCGAATGTCTTTGGTTGTGTGTGTTCACTGACACACACATAACTCCTCTGGTACATGCCTCCCTCCCTCTGGAGTACAAGCAAGTCATTTTCCCTGGATCTCTCCCCACCTTCCCTGAGTGAGGACCTCTTATCCTCCTTGTAATCACAGTGCAGACATCCAAGTCTTTATTATTATTTTTTTATTATAAAGATGTGGGGTACAATTCAGGGTTAGGTAAATAAACATTGATTATGTAAGTACCATTGTTGATGAGATATGCCCCTCCCTCCCCTAGCAGTTTCCCTCAACTGCCAATCCCCCCCTCCTTCCCCTGACAGTTTCCCATTACTGCCAAGCGCTTTCTTATAGTATTATAATTGCTCAAGATCGGCTTATGAGTGAGAACATATGGTACTCTGTTCTTTGTTTCTGTGATAGATCACTGAGTATGATAGACTCTAAGTCCATCCAGGTTGCTGCGAAGTCCATATATTTGTCCTTTATGGCTGCATAGTATTCCATTGTGTCTACGTACCACATTTTCTTTATCCAGTCCAGCTTTGATAGACAACATGGTTGGTTCCATGTTTTTGCTATTGTGAATAGAGCTGCAACAAACATACATGTGCAGGTATGTTTTTTGTAGAATAATTTGAGTTCCTCCAGGTATATTTCCAATAAGGGAATTGCTGGGTCATATGGAAGGTCAATATCTAGTTCTTTCAGAAATCACCACACTGTCTTCCAGAGAGGTTGCATTAGTTTGCATTCTCACCAGCAGTGTAGAAGTGTTCCTTTTTTTCTCCACATCCTTACATCCTCGCCAGCATCTGTTGTTGTTTTGTTAATGATGGCCATTCTTACTGGGGTTAGGTGTTATCTCAATGTGGTTTTGATTTGTATTTCTCCGATGATGAGTGAGGCTGAGCACTTTTTCATGTGTCTGTTGGCTGCCCGTATATCTTCTTCTGAGAAGACACCCAAGTTTTTACTCACCGAGGCAGCCTCCCCTGGAGCAGCTGGGCCTAGGAATTTGGCCCTCCTGCATTAACTGCTTTTGTTTGCTCTTTCAAAATTAATTCTAACAAGGGCTCATTTGTTCCTTCTTTTTTCTCATCCTCATGCTCACTTGTTCTCTTCACCTCTCAGTTCTGTTTTCTAATTTTGGGTCCCGCTCTGTATGGGGACTCCACGCAGAATGATTATACACTGGTGGTGGTCCACTGGGTGAGTCAGGATGTAGACTAGAAAAGAGATGGCAGCCATTTTAGAGGGGCTTTTTTGGTAGGCTGGGGAGAGCCATGATTTATGTCTTTCACTCCCTGATTCCCTTCCTGCTTACTCCTTTGGCTCTGGCCTCATCATTCTCTGGCTTGAGACACTGCCTGGGAGGGAGGAGCTGGCCAGTGTAGGCGTCCTGTAGTCTGGCCTGGTCTTCTGTCCCTTCATTCCCAAGTTCAGTTCCATCTCTTACTCCCCTTCCTGGCCACTGATATATATGGCACTGAGTTGTCAGAATCACAGAAGGAAAAGGAGGAATCTTTTTCTTTTTCTTTTTTTTGAGTTGGAGTCTCACTCAGTCGCCCAGACTGGAGTGCAGTGGCTGCTCCCGGCCACCGCAGCCTCGACCTGCTGGGCTCCGGCGATCCTTCCACTTCAGCCTTCCAAGTAGCTGGAACTACAGGTGCGCGCTACCACACCCAGCTAATTTTTTGATTTATTGTAGAGATGAGGTCTCGCCAAGTTGCCCAGGCGGGTCTTGAACCTGTAGGCTCAGGCAATCCACTCACCTCGGCCTCCCAAAGTGCTGGGATTACAGGTTGAGCCACCGAGCCCGGTCGGAATCTTTTTCTTAACTCTTCTCTTACCCTTTCCTCCAAAGGCCCCAAACTGAAAAGCCCAGGAGTTCAGAAAGAGATGAGATTTTAAAAATTCTTCCTCCTTGCCTTTTTTCTTACCAGTGCTAGACCTTTGGCCGAGTGGCAGGGCTCAGGGGCAGGTATAATGGAAGCCATCCCAGCAATTTCCCCCACCAAGAGCCTTGAAGGAGGCCTCTTTAGACCCAACTCTTTTTATCACCTGGTCCAGCCCTAGCAGGGGACTTGTCACACACAGTTGCTAGCTTTTGTGATTCTGTTCCCATCATTGACCCGAGTGGCTGGGGTTTGACAAGGCTTCAAGTTCAGAAAACCATTTCCTTGTGGATTTGCAGATATATGTCCTTCATGCTTACAAGCCCATGAGAGGGTGATTCAGGGGAGGAGGGCGAATGCCAGCCAGACCAGCGCAGGAATCTGAATATCTTCCTCGGTGCATACCCACACACACCCCTTTTAGGAGGTCTGTCCTAATGGACTCAGCCAGAAGTGACTTCTCCTTCCACTGAATTTCTGTGCCACCAATGACTTTTACTACCCACAGCAGATATGTGTTATAGGATGGTAGTAGAAGATCCTATTGGATAAATAAATTGGGGCTGGATTATAAAAGGCCTTGCATTTCAAACTAAGGAGTTTAGCCTCTATCCAGTAGGCAGTAGAGAAGCACTGTAGGCCTGAATTGTCATTTGGGGAGAGCAGGGAGACCAGAGATGGAAGCCCTCTGTCATGGGGTTGCCAGGTCATGTTTATTTAATCTACAGTCTAAAGGCAGCATCATGAACAGGGAAGATTGATTGGTGGGTGGAGGCGGGATTTGGATGACAGGCTGAGAGTTCCAGTCTTAGGGTAAAGTTGAATTGGTGGATGGAGACAGATTTAGGGTTAGGGCATAGGGGACCACATGGGGGATTAGCTTCAGGGCCCCTTTAAAAGACCCTCTTGATGCTAGAGGAGTTTACATGGGCCACCCACTTATGTAGGGCTCTGCCCTGGGACACCTTAGAGGCACCTCTCTTTTTTTTTTGAATTGGAGTCTCACTCCTTCGCCAAGGCTGGAGTGCAGTGGAAAGCACACTCACTGCCACCCCAGCATCGACCTGCTGGACTCCGGCGATCCTTCTGCCTCAGCCTTCCTAGTAGCTGGAACTACAGAGGTGTGCTACCATACCCGGCTATTTTTTAAAAATTTTATTGTAGAGATGAGATCTTGCAATTTGCCCTGGCTGGTCTCGAACCTGTGGGCTCAGGCAATCCACTCACCTCCCAAAATGCTGGGATTACAGGCTGAGCCACCGAGTCCAGCTGAGACACCTCTTAAAGGTGACCCAACAGAGTTGTTTGCTGGCATTAAACTCCTTGAGATGAGGTGAGGCTATGGGGGTGGAAACTGAAAAGCAAGTTATGCCCTTCCATGCCATATGTGCACCATCGTCCCCATTGCCTGACTCAAAGCAGCCAACCCGCCACTTTCCCTGGGGGTCAGTCCTTACTGCCCAGACAGTAAAAGTGGTGGTGGGGGGGTGACGTGACTCCTTGTCTGTCTGCTTTCTCCCAAGGTCACTTTTGTCTCTGCTTGTCAAAGCTGGCACCATCTCCCTGGCACTGCCAGTCCTAGAGCTGAGGGCCACGTGGTGTTCCCTCAACATCTTGCCTTAATTCATTTGCTCTAGCAAAGAACAGAGAAGGGTGTATCTGCCTACTGCAGCTTAAAGATGCTTTTGAGAGATGGAATTCCCTTTAGACTCTTCTCTAATCCTGAAATATAGCCTTCCTCCCTGCCCTTCCTCTCTAGAGCCTTTCTCTGCTGGGGAAAGAAAGAAGGGATGTTGTCCAAGGGGCCCAGCCCGGGTGTCTATATGTTGAGTGGAGTTGTCTGTAGTGCTGGGCTGAGGCCAAGCTAAACACCCCCCGCCTGGCTGCCTGATCCATTCTGCTTTCCTGGCCTGCTTCAGAATGGATGGGGATGGGAAGTGGGGGGTGTCTTCTACTGGTTAACTCTTGGGAGGCCAAGGTGAAGGAAAGCATCCAGTGAGAAAATGCCTCTGTCTGTTTGTTGGGCAGGCGATCTCATCAAGACCAAGCCCTTTGCCAGGGTAGGGAGATCGGGGAGGAAAGAAGAGACATTGGTGAAAGGGTACAAAGTTTCAAGTAGGCGGGAAGAATAATTCTAATGATCTATTGCAGAGCATGCCGACTATAGTTAATCATAATATAGTCATGTATATTTTAAAATTACCAAATGTTCTCACCACACACAAAAAAATTATGTAAGGTGATGGATATGTTAATTATTGTGATCTGATTATTTCACAATATATATGTGTTTCAAAACATCACATCAAATATATACAATTATTATTTGTCAATGAAAAAATAATACCAGGTCTGGAATGATAGCCCCAGAACCCTCCTCCATGGTGATCTTACCGGGAGCACAGATGTTATTTCACAGGTAGTTAGGAAGGTTGTTTGGAGGGTCAAGGTCTTGGATTTTTCCTCTTAGCACAAAGACTTGAGATGGGACTGAGCAGGGTTCAGAGGGAGCCTTGCTTCCCACTCATCTTGTCGCCTCCCCTATGCTTTCCCTCTGAGACGAAGGGTTAGCTATGTTGTCGGGCTTGCTACCTTGACCAGAAGTGTGTTTGCCATAGAGAAGTTTTTTTCAGGCACCTGGGCTGAAGCATGCCTAGTCGATACTGCCTATCCACTCCACTCCATACCAGAACTGCTCCCAGAGCAGGTTCTAGAGACAGGGGGTTCTCTTTCCTGTCCCCCATCATTTACTCTTAGTCATTTGTGTTCAAGACCTGTGGAGAAATAGCCCAAGGCTAGACTTCCTGAGAACACAACCTCAGAAGGACATTTTAAAAAGGCAATTAGGAGTCTTTGTTCAGGAGCAAAATGAGTGGACATTTCCTTTCTTTCTTTCTTTCCTTTTTTTTTTTTTACTTCCTGGGCTCAAGTGATCCTCCCACTTCAACCTCCTGAGTGGTTGGAATTACAGGTATGCACCACCACACCTAGCTAATTTTTTTTTTTTTTTGGTAGAGATAAGGTCTTGCTATGTTGTCTAGGTTGGTCTCAAACTCCTGGGCTCAAGCAGTCCTTCTGCCTCGGCCTCCCAAAGGCCGGGATTATAGGTGTGAACCACTACGCTGGCCCATTTCTTATTTATTTATTTTTTTTGAGTTGGAGTCTCACTCTGTCGCCCAAACTGGAGTGCAGTGGCTGCTCCCGGCCACCCCAGTGTCGACTTGCTGGGCTCCGGTGATCCTTCCGCCTCAGCCTTCCAAGTAACTGGAACTATAGGTGCGTGCTATCATACCCGTCTAATTTTTTGGTTTATTGTAGAGATGAGGTCTCGCCAAGTTGCCCAGACGGGTCTCTAACCCATGGACTCAGGCAATCCACTCACCTCGGCCTCCCAAGGTGCTGGATTACAGGCTGAGCCACCAAGCCCGGCTTCATTTCTTATTTTTAAAGGGAGTTTATTGCCAGTGAAACTCTGGACTGAGGCCAAATTGAACTTACCAGTCTGGAAGTGAGTCACTAACTATGTAGCCCCTGAGAGGAGCTTTCCCCAGGGCAGCTGGAGAGCAGGGGCCTCAGAGGCTCCCTCCAGAAAGCAGGACCTGGGCTTCAGGTTTACTCCCCTTTGCAGGCTGAGCCCTGGATTGCTGAGCGGATGAGACCAGGAGAGGACTCTGCTTCAGAGAGTCAGAGATGTGAGTTCCCGGCTGACTTTGACACTTCCCTAAGGATGTGTAGGCTCAGATAATTCACTATTCCTTCTGAGCCCCAACTGTTTAAATCAGCCAAGAAATAGGGATAATCATATAGGGCCTCCTCCTTTGGGTTGCGGGAAGCTGCAATGAAAATAGCCAATGTGTGTAAGAGCTATGCAAATGTCAGAGATTGCCATTAATATTGTTATTGTTCTTAGGAGAGGCAGAGAAGGAGTCCTGGGTTTATGCTCTACTTTCACTAAAAGTTCCTGCAGCCTCCAGCTTCCTCTCCGGGGGAGTGAAGAAGGAGCCCTTGGGTAGTAGTTGCCTGCTCCTCCAAGCTGCCACACAATAGGCCTAGCCTGGAGGGTCAGAGAAACTCCAGTCAACCTATACTCACAGATCCCAGATCTGGCTTGTTCTTCCCCTGCCCTGTCCCTTCCTTCCCCTTCTTTCCTGTTCACCCGGCCATTTTTCATTTCTTGCCTGATGGAGCTAGGGGGCCTCTGGCTCTCCCGGGCAGGGTGCCCGAGGCCCAGGGGGCCTGGGTGTTCTCTGGCTTGGTTTGTGGTTTGCCTTGTCCTTATTCAGCGGAGGGCTTGCAGAGCCTAACAGAAACCTGCCTCCTCCTTCCTAGGCGGGGCAGGAACTTTCGCTTATGATAATGATACCAGGCATTTATAGAGCGTCTTTTCTGCTGAGAGCTCAGAGCTCCTTCCATGCATGCTGCTGTCTTTCTGGAAGTGCAGGCTGAGAAAAAAGACCACGGTTGCTTTATAACCGAGACTCCAAGGTGTTCAGTATCTTGCCTCAGGTCATGCAGCCAGCAAGTGGCAGAGCCAGGCTTTGAGTTTCAGAGTTGGGACTGCTGCCGGGATTAGTCGTGAGGTCCCTTGACTTTCAGCGAGGGCCTTGCTGGCCCACTTCCCTAGTGCCTAAAGAGTGAGGACTGATGCCTGCCTGGCTTTGGTGTAGGTTGATTCAGAGGTAACCTCAGGCCCTGCGGTCCCTGAAGATCAGTGAGAGTGAGGAGGTGGGAGGCAGGCGTGGCCCGAGGCAGCTGTGCCTTGGTGTCTCATGATTGCCCAGCATGGGCATGAATATGGAACAAGCACCTTGGGTTGAGTACTGAGTTAACCCTCTGTCCCCTACAGCACTGTGCCTCAAAAGGGCCGGCTCTGGGCGGGCTCCTCGATTGGCTCCTCCGTCTGAGGTGGAGTCTTCTCCACCTTCCTCCTCGAGAGGCAGGTGGATTAGTCCACTTGTCTCTCCTTCCGGAGCAGGCTGCCACAAGGTAGGAAGGGGACAATTTGGAGTATGGGTATGGGACATGTCTGTGCCTTGGCTCCTGCACACCCTTCCGGGCTGGTAATGGCAGTCTCTCTCTCTCTGAGCAAACTAGGCTGGGAACGGCCGCTGGGCCCCTTGGGGATGTGGGGCTCCTGGAACAGGGTTATGCAGTTGACTGACCTTTGACTCCGTTTATATGTTCCCAGGGGCCTCTCTAGCCTCCCCCCCCCCATCTTTCTGCCTCATTCCCCACAGTTACTTTCTTTTCCCCTTTCTCTTCTTGTCTTTCCTCCCGTTTACTCATTTACTCAGCAATTTTGAGCTCTGAAATGTACCAGGTATGGTTTTTCTCCCATTTCCTTCCTTCCAGAGGACTTATCCAGATACTCCATGCCCCTCCCTCCCCTTCTAAGTTCTCAGTCCCTTTCTCCCTCCATTTTCTTTTCTCGAGAACCCTCTTCTCTCCTCTCCCACGAGCTCTGTGATCAGTAGCACAAAGCCAAGGGAGGAAGCAGCCTCAGAGGTGCCAGCTGTTTGCTCAAGGTGGGGTTGGCTGCAGCCTGGGTCCCTGGACTGGGTTGGGCTGGAACATGGCCTTGGGTACTCAGCTCTGCTGTGGCCTTGTCCTTCCCAACCTTTTGGCTTCTCCCTCTTCCCATTTCCTACTCTTGTTACCTAGCTGAAGCAGAAGAAAGCAACAGAGCATTTGATCAGCTTCTGCAGATGTTGCTTTGCTGTGATGCTGGCTCTTCTAGACCCCTGGGTAGGAGAGGCCAAATGCAACTGGGCTGGAGATGCTCTTAGTTTTCAGCTCTGAGCCAGATGGTCTAGGGGAGGAAGAGTGTCTGATTCCACCTCAGAAGTCCAAATGTGGTCCCACTACCGTGCTGTGGTGGGACCTTGGGAGGGTTGCTTTCTCTTATGTGGAATTGGCTCTACCTGTGTCGGGATCCGAGGGGATCTGGCTGCAGAAGGTGAGGTGTGACTTGTTGCAGTGTTTCTGCTGGAAAGGGAAGAACAGATGAGGGTTCTCTCTGTGTATTCTCCAGAGCAGGAGCCCCAGGGGCCAGAGCCAGTGACCTGGCCAACTCGAAGGGGTTTATTACACTATTGCCAAAGGAAAGATCATGGAAGATCTGATTTCTATTTTTAGAAGTTTTTATCATAGAAAATCAAATGTATGCAAAAGTAGAGAGAAGAATGTAATAATGCCAATTGTCAATTATTTTGTAGTTGTCTCATCCCAGTCCAGGTCAGGGATATTCCTAGTCCTTTCTGCCCTTTGATTATTTTGAAGCAAATCTGGGATAGCTTATCATTTCCTGTCTAAAGATAGGGACTCCTATCATTTCTCGGCCTTTTGACTAAGATCAAGTGTGAAGACAGGAACTTTAAAGAAAAACGCCAAAATATCATTATCACACTTAAACAAAATGAGCAGTTCCTTAATAGATTCAAATATCCTGTTAGTGCTTTTCCCTGATTATTGTATAAAGTTTTTCCTAGTGTTCTTTTTTTTTTTTTTTAATTTGAGTTAGAGTCTCACTCTGTCACCCAGACTGGAGTGCAGTGGCCGCTCCCGGCCACCGCAGCCTCGACCTGCTGGGCTCCGGCGATCCTTCTGCCTCAGCCTTCCAAGTAGCTGGAACTACAGGCGTGCGCTACCAAGCCCGGCTAATTTTTTGATTTATTACAGAGATGAGGTCTCACCAAGTTGCCCAGGCGGGTCTTAAACCCGTGGGCTCAGGCATTCCACTCGCCTCAGCCTCCCAAAGGCGCGGGATTACAGGCTGAGCCACCGAGCCCGGCTCCTAGTTGTTCTTTTTAATGTGGATTCAAATAAGACCCATACATTGTGATTGGTTGTTATGGCACTTATATCACTTCTCATCTATAGGTGTTTTTGTGCTCTTGGTTCTATCTCTCTCTCTCTCTCTCTCTCTCTCTCTCTCTCTCTCTCTCTCTAGCAGTGTTTTGCTAAAGAAACTGGGTCATTTGTCCTGTGGAGTTTTTCACATTCTGGATTTGGCTGGTTGCATCCTCACCGTGTCATTTAACATGTTTTGCTGTTCCTGTATTTCCTGTACATGTAGTTAGATTTAGGGCTTGATCACATTCAGTTTCTTTTAATTTGCTTATTTGCAGGACAGGGCAAGAATCCATTCATGGTATTCACACTCATCAGGAGGCACACGATGTCTGGTTGTCCCTCTTTCTGTGATGTTAGCAGCCTTGATGATCATTGCCTAGATCCATTAATCCATTACAGGCTAATTGCCTATTAATGACGCTCTCTAATTAGACACTGCTTCTTTGATCTCACAGCAAGTGATCTCTTGCTTTGGAAGGATGCCTCCTTCTCTGGGATATATTGCTATGGAGGCCCTGTGATGGTGATGGGGTGGTCCACTCCCACCTGGTCTGGCCTCTCTGTGGATTGGCAAGGCAGGGGCCTCATAAGTGCCAGGTGGAGAGTCCTGGAAAGAATTCTTTGCATGTCTTTCCATTCATATTATACGTCTTTGTGCTAATGGAGGGAGTCAGAGCCTGAAACATTCCAAATAATTTTTCCAATTAGCTCTGCAATACAGTTCAGCCATATTTAATCAGATTAATGCCCAGACACAAATCTCTCCTGACTATCCCCTATAATCACCCCCGGCTCTTTCTGCTATCAGTGGCCTAATAATAATTCTTTGTGTTTGTATAATAGTTTATAATCTACAAAGCATATACACCCACAAGAAATGGCTTAGTATGGAGGGTAAGAGTGAAGCTTTGAGATCAGCCTGCTCGAGTGTGGATTGTAACTCCACCTCTTTCTGGTTGTTTGGTCTTTAACAAGCTAGCTAACTTCTCTCTGCCTTAGTTTTTTTCCTACCTTATACAGTTGTAAGGAATATTAAGCGAGAGCATGTAAACTAAGAGCTCAGCACAGTCCCTGGAACATAAGTAGATGCTCAGTAAACGTGAGCTGTTATTATTTTGGAATCACTACCAAAATCTGGCAGTCAAGTACCAGCAGTGAGAGTCTACAGATACTATACAAGGATAGAGTGGCAGCAGACGATGGAAGGCTGACTGTATATCACAGATGTAGGATTGTATGTTCCAACGTCTCTCAGTAAGGAGGTCCAAGCAGCACTTAAAAGCAGGCTCTTCCCTTTTTAACCCAGCCAGGGTCATCAGAAAGCAGCCAGGGCTCCAGTCCTAATTTTGAGAATAATGAGGTTTTATCCAGAGAAGTCAGGGAACTTGCTTTCAGAAACACAGTGAGTCAGAGGACATGCCTAAGATGGGAAAGGAAACCCAGCCACCCTGGCTCTCTGATACCTGCTCTGTCCTTTCCTGAGGAATGGGAGCAAGCGGGGAGGGAGTGGTGAGGATGTGGGGTTTGGCTTAGGCGTGCTCTTGTATTTTTCCCTTTTGGAAACCTGGGCTGTCTCTTGCCCTGGAGGAGGGCCCCCTGAGGCCTTGGTCTAGAGAGCCAGGTGGCTGTGCCTCCTCCCCAGGAGCTTGTGGTCCCCTGAGGCCTGGCACAGCTGCTTGTCCATCTGCCCATGCAGAGCAGAGATGGAAATCTGCAGTTAGACAATCAGACACAACAACCTGCCTGGGCAGAGGAGGAAGCTTACTTACAAGGTGCCAATCAACCATGGGGCTCCCCACACTGCCCCAGTCCTCAGTGGGTCAGAGACTCTAGGCCAGGAAGAACTCCGAGAAGGGGCTCATAGGCCTCAGAGCCTATTTGCCCTGAGCAAACTCCTTTTTCCTCTCCACATGCTGGGCACTAGAGACGCAGGAAATCCTCTGTGGGCCTTGAGAGGCAGACAGTAAAGAAGGGAGCTGAGAAACAACAGGTAGTGTGACCTCAGCGCCAGGTGGTCAGGAGAGGTAAGAGGGCCAGGCAAGGAGAAAGCTTGACAATTGGTCCTACTTTCTTCAGCATTAAAAGAGGAAGAATAGCGCACAATGAACAAAATGAAATGCCGTGTTTCTGTTTCACTGGGCTCGTGCCTGTTACATCCTTAAGCTACTTCTTTTGCTGGGAGCTTGGCCTTGTGACTCAAGCATGTGAGCGGAGAGTGCAGGGTTTCCATCCCGGGCAGAGTGGGGAGGGAGACTGGGGAGAGACAGGAACCCAAGTAGCTGCTTTGTCCATAATTTCGTACTACAGAGGCTGCTGTACTGAGCAGGCTTCTGCCTGGACCGCTCCCTTCCTAAGCACAGAGCCCCACGTTTTGTGCGGTGAGGAGATCCTTGGCAGACTTGAATACTATAAGAGGGAGGGAGTCAGACTGGGGATGATTGGGGGGTGAACACTGAGTGGGTCAGATTGAACCTCCCCCGAGTCCCAGTGTCTAGCTCCACTCTGGCCCACAGAAGGCACTCATGAAATCTGTATTGAATGAATGAATGAACCAATCAATGAGAAGGAAAAGGGGTTTGCCTACGTTTCTCCTTTGACTTGTTTAATACTCTAGCTTAATCCTTAGGGGTTGGACTTAGGGCTCAGACAGAAAAAGTTATTTGCTGAAAATGTGTCGTGAATGGAAGTAAAGCTGGATTATCTATCACCAGAGCACTGCTTTGTGAACTAACCAGGCTTTTGGCTTCTCATCTTTCTCTTTTGTCTCCAGGCCTCTGTGATGCTCACCTGGAGTTGGGGGAAGGAGTGTAGCAGGGCAGACATGTGTGGAGTTGTTAGGACGGCGCTGGGAAGCATCTGTAGCCTTCAGCTCTCTGTACCCTCCTGACCCTCCTTGGATTCTAAGTCTGGATCTGGGTTGCCTCTGTCTCTTTCCCAGCACTTTGTACTTAGTGAGCACTGATAGAACGTTTGATAAGTTAGGAGGGATCGTGTGTTGGCAGAAGCAGCAGAGGGAAGCTTTATTCATCCTGGTGGACCATGTCTAAGGGACAGAGGAGCTGAGTATCCACACATGCCCTCTGGTCTCCGCAAACTCAAGGGCACTGTTGGAGCTGGGCTCTGTTTCAGCTGGCAGAAGGGGACATGGAACTGGAGCTGCCCTCGGCTGTAGAAAAAGTCGGCCACAGCAGGACTGGACACGTCGAGTGATCAGGGCCGTCTCGCAAAGCAGCTTAGGAGAAAATTAAGTAGACTCAAGCCAGGGGAAGCATGGTGTCCGATGTTGGACTCATCAGGGAAGGGCTGGCAGGGTGAGGACTGGGCTCATCGTGGCAGACAGGCTCTATGCCGGTGGTGTTCTGCCCAGTCTATATGTTAATGGCAGCTCAGCTGTGCTTGACATGGGTCACCTGGAAATGGCTGCTGGTGCTTCTTCCCATGTCGATCTTCAACGCTTTATTCACTTGGGCTCCTGACATCCTTGCAGGACTGAGTGGCCTCTCTGGCCTCTTTCTGGTTTGTTCACAGACTGCTCTAAGAAGCCTTCAATAGGGACTTTCTCAGGACTCTGGGTCCCGAGCACCTTAGAAGTTTTGAACAGTATCTTGTCCTCCAGCTAGGAAGGCAAACCCATCCAGATCTGGAGGAACCAAAGCCCAGTGAGGCAGAGACCTGCCCACAGTAATGTGCATGCCAAGGTCTCCCCAGGCCAGGGAGCCAGGTACTCGGTCTCCCAACCCTGCCACCTGAGTTCCCAATATTTCTGAGCATAAATATGTCATGTGGTACCCATCGGTTCTTTGTCAAACCAGAGGTTTATGTGAGTTCTTTGGTAGGGTGACCCATTTGTTCCAGTGTGACCGAGAGTTTCCTGAGTTTAGCATTCAAAGTCCTGGGCAAACTGAGACATCTGGCCACCCTGTTTGTCCCTAGGTTCCACCAGCCCTCTAAACCCAATGTGCATTCTCTATGTTACTTAAATCACAGGGAACATTTCTCTCCATCTTCGGCTTCTGTGAGCTGACCCGAGATCTGAGCTCACAGAACTGGTCAGAGACGTCACCACCCAAGGAGCACACGGCAAGTCTTTGTTACCTCTCAGGAACTCTAAGACCATCAAAATAGTTGCATCTCTCTGCCTGCAGTTGGGGTAATGGAAGCATGGTGTGGAGGTGGCTTATAGCTTTTGGCTTCTTTTCGTTCTCTTTTGTCTCTGTGGTGCTTACCTGGGGGTGAGGATGGGGGTGGAGGTGAAGACCGGGGCAGCCGCACATGGCGTCATTAGGATGAGCTTTGGGAAGTGTCTGTCACCTTCAGCTCTCTGTGCCCTCCTGTCCCTCCTTGGGTTCTGAGTCTGGGTCTCAGTTGCCTCTGTCTCTTTCCCAGCGCTTTGCACATAGTGGACACTGATAGAACGTTTGATGAGTTAAGAAGTGAGTGTGTGTTGGCAGAGGCAGGAATCTCATAGTCCTGCATTTCCTCTACTCTAAGTAACTCTAAGCACCATCTGGTCTCCAGTCTCCTGTATCTTAACACAGTCCCTAGGCCAAAGAAAGGAGCCACAAACAGGTGACACAATACCCTTTTAATAAGTGGAGAAACAGAAGTCTATGGAAGGCTTAGTAAGCTGTTGGCCTCAGGTCAGATAGAAACACTAAGTTCAGAGGCATCCTCCAATTCAGTACCTCAGACACAAGACTTTCAGCTTTTGTAGTTTCTAGGATAGCCTCTCTACTCTAAATCATTTCTTCTGAGTCTTATACCTCCCAGTTAAGATTTTGTCATAGAAACTCAACCTCAGAGAAGATTATTTCTAAGTTCTCTTTGTTTGGTTCCTTTCCTTGTCTTATTGATGGTGAAACTCTTCTGTCTCGGCATCAGCCGCCTCTCTGGTAGGGACCAAGAAGGAGCTGGAGTTTCCTGCTGCCCAGCCCTGCCCTTCCCGGCCTATCCCATAAAGGGGTTATTCACCAAGGCCCCGTTCTTCATCCTATTTATAAACCTTTTCAGTGTGTCTTTCTCCCTAATGACAAGCCCTATTCTACCCTCTGCTTCTGCCTTTGAGATACTGAAAATTCTTTCTATCTTCTGCCTTTCAAAATCCATAGCCCTGATTCTCCCCAGGCCTGCCTGGCAGTCAAAGTCAGGGAGAAGAACCGCGCTTGTGAGCCAGGCCCTTGGGTAGCAGCGGGACTCTGGGACATGGACCCTGGAGAGGGCTCCTGAAGTGCTTTTGCAGCCGAAACACAATCTGCTGGCTGGATTTGTGTTGTAACTCATCACGGCCTGGGGTAACTCACGCAGACTCAGGCAGAACCTTGGGGCCAGGAGGAGTGTGACTTAGTCCTCACTCAGCACTCATTGGAACACTCATTCAGCATGCTTGTAATTAGAATTGACGAAATAATGGATGGCAGGGGCAGGTGAACTGTCTTGGTCGAGAACACAGCTCCAGAGTCAGTCTGCCCAGGTTCCTCCCAAGTCCTGCCACTCCATCTTCGAGCAGCATTTTTAACCTTATTTTGTCTCAGTGTCATCTTAAGAGGGTGGTCATAACAATAGCCACCCTATCAGGCTGTTGTGAGGATCAGATTAGTTGTGTTTAGAACGATGCCTCACACAAGTATGTACTCCATACATCACTATCATTAGTAGATAGCCTATAACCAGCCATTTGCCTCTCTGGTGTTGTTCATTCATCTGCCAGATATGTATTGAGCACCTACTATGTGCCAAGAATACAAGGATAACCTTGTTGAAGGTTTCCAGTTATACAAGCATTTTACAGTGTCCTTTGTTTTCATATCAGCATTCTGTCTTCCTGAATGTCCATTTGACTGTAAGAGAAATTGAGAAGTAGGCCATCTCTGTGGTCCCTCCTAGCTCTTGGTCATCCTAGTCTGCATGGAGTGGGGCAAAGGTCACTTTCCTTGGGAGTCAGGGGCCTGGATTCTATTGTTGGCCTGACTGGTGACCAGTTGGGGGCCCTTGGACAGGTCTCTTCATTTTTCTGGGCCCCAGTGTTCCAATCTTCCAAATGGAATAATAACCTCTTTCCATCTCACCTTATAGGGGTGCTGTGCAGATAAAACAGGATAGTGATACAAAATTAACAGCCTCATGTAAATATCAAGTGCTCGAATGGAGCAAAGAGGGGCTGGTCCTTGGGAGAGTGCCCAATCTGAGCACAGAGGCAAGTCTTCCTCAGGAAAGGGTCTAGAGACAGTTAACATGAATGCAAGCTCTTGGAGGGCACTGAATATCCAGTGCTTAGCACAGTGCTTGGCACAGAGTAGATCATTAATGCCTGGCACAGAGTTGTAGACCCCTTAGCAAATGTTTGTCAAATGAATGGATGTGATATAAATAGCTCCAACTAATGTAACTGCAGGGAGCGTATTAAGTTCCAAGGAAATGCAAAGCAAAAGCAAGATCAGGTTTGGGCATGGTCTATCAAGGTGGGCTTCTGGAAGAGATGATTTAGAGTTAGGAGGTAAGGGAGCACTTGCCTTGGTAAAATGACACTCCACGAGACAAGAAGGGCATGTGCAAAATGCCTGGGGGCAGTTAGCTTGGTTGTGGTGGGGGAGTCTCTGAAGAAAGAAACAGAAGTAGTAGGATAGGAGTTTACAAGGGCAGCAGCCACAATTGGGTTTTGAGAGAGAGAAATGCTTGGCCAGGGAGTGCAGAGGAGCATGTCAGAGGAGTGTGGTTATGGTTGGTGGGGTGTGGACCACAGGAGGCCCATTATCTCTGCCTCTCCGTTGAGGGGAGCATCCTCATGGCTTGTAGTGCAGGGGAATAGTGATAGTGGTTAATGCTACAGAGGCCTGGGGCCACCTGCTAAGCAGCCAGCTTCTATCATCCACTAATGGCACTTTGAAGGTGGCAGTGGTCTGGCGTATGGGCCCACTGGCTTCCTGAGGCAGGGCGGGGAGCTGGCCTGTTTCATTAGAGACCTGAGAGCTGCTGTTTCAGTGGGTAAGGGGGGAGAGAATCTCCAGAAGGATGGTCTGGGCAGTTAGGACCAAAGTCATCCAGTTTAGAGCCTTGAGATTAATAGAGTATTATTTTCTGCTTTTAAACAAGAAGTCTGGGGACACATAGGTGCTTGTTGTTAGTGTATTTAACTTGGACAGCTTGAGACTAAGGGAAGGGGGTGACCAGATAGACTTGAGGCCCTACACAAACTCTGCTGCCCGCTGTGTAACTTTGAGCAAGTTTCCTAACCTCTCTGGGCATCACTTTTCTCACCTATGAGTTCAGAGTAAGTAACAAAGACTTTGGCAGGGGAGTACAGAGGAGCATGTCAGAGGAGTGTGGTGGTGGTTGATGGGGCGTGGACCACAAGAAGTTAATTTGAGGACAAATTAAGAGAGTTAATTTGAGGACTAACTGAAGTCCCTACATAGCCCTCATAGCACTCAGTGAGTGATGGTGGTTTAGCTTTTTATTTCTTTTCCCCAATGTTCTTCAGCCTTCTGTTGAAGGAGAGAAGGCAGAGCATCCCCTGCAGAGCACCAGGGGCAGCTCCTGGGTCTGCATCTTCTGACTCTGTCATGGGCTGGGCCCGATCTGGGCCTGAGCTGCCCTACGTGCTGGGCCGCCAGGCCATGAGCCTGCCTTTTTCTTCTTTGTAAGCTGCAGACACAGAGCAGACATTTATTTACATTTATTAAATGTTTGTTGAATGCAAGGTGAATTTGACAGGGTCCTTGTCTTTTAAGGTTCACAGTCTAGCCAGGGAGACAGACTGATAAACAAAGAATTAAGGAAATGAGATGCATACAGTGCTTTGCAAACAAAGGAAGGAAGACTGCCTGGGTGAAAGTCAGGAGTGGGATAGGGCGGGGGTAGGCTGAACCCCACAGTGTGCAAGGGGTGCAGTTCCAGTGGAAGGAACAACATGCACAGAGGACGAACTGTACAAGGCAGCATGGGCCCTGATACCAGATCAGCAGGGTCAGAGACTAGAGCACAGAGAACACTTTGGGAGTCTCAGGTGAAGAGGCTGGAAGATGGGCCAGCTTATGAAGAGCCTTGACAGCAGTACCCAGGAGATCGAAGATAATCCATGAAAGGTTATACGTAGGTGTGGGGCACAGTTGGCTTGCTTCCTCTCCTTGCCCCTATCCTTATGGCTGTGTGTAGTTAGCTTTCCTGAGAATCAGAGAGGCTTGTGGCCTTCTTGAGGGCACACAGCACATTAGTTATAGGGTCAGAATGAGAGTTTAGTGTCTTTGGCTTCCATTAAGAGGTGCTTCGTGAAGTGGCCCGTCCTGTCCATGTTGCTTGCCCCCTTCTACTGTCCTTGAGGGCAACCTTGGCCCTCTGGCTAGCACTGTCCCATATTCTGTCTCGCAACAGCAGCCTTGTCCTTCTAAAGAGTCCAGTGTGACTGATCCTGGACCTTCCCTGCCCCCACCTTCTTTGGCACAAAGGAGAAGCCACAAGATCCCCTGGAATAGCCTCCTGCTTCATTTCCAGGTGCCTGGCTTCCTGGCATGTACCAGATTTGGCTTGAGGACTTGTTTTTGAAAAGAGATCAGGCCGGATCTGCACAGTGTAATGGCATTATTCTGGGTTTTTTTTTTTTTTGGAGAAGGCCAAGAACCTCCCTGCCCATTCTACCCATACATACTCTAGAGATCTACCTCCGAGAGCCTGCCCCACATCAGTGTGGCATGCCTTGCACGCAGTAGGTCTCCACCAACGTGTGTGGAGAGAGTGGCTGGTATGTGAGCAATGGGCCATGTGAGGAGAGGTAGGGTACTTGGTACTTTCCAGAAAGGAAGAAGGAGCAGGGGGCCTCACAGGAGCTCAGTACAAACGGGGCTGAGCAGAAAAGCTCCCTATCTCCTTGCCCCAGGGAAATTCCAAAGAGAAGCCAAGTTGCCAAGTTATGGTTTCTGGTTGTTTCCTTGAGTCATGCAGGCACCAAGCCTGCTCAGGAGTCCCTTCCTATAGGAGCCACTCCTCCCTCCCGCCCACCATCTCCTCAGGGAACAGAGCTGTGGGGGGGGGGGGCAGCTCCTTCCCCAGGTTCCTGCTGGCTCAAGTCTCCCCAGTTTACATTGCAGGCCACCATCCTCCTAAATCCTTTCCCATCATCCAAGACAAGGGCCGAACCTCCATTTATTTATTTATTTATTTTTGACTTGGAAATTCAACTTTATTGACAAATGTTCTTCTATAAACAAAGATACCCTTCCACCCCTTTAAAATATAACTAGTAATTTCCAAAAAAAAAAAAAAGTACATAGTTTCAACCTTTCTCCCTGAAATTGTATTATGAGACATGCAAACAATCTCACAAGATGGCCTAAACCATAAAAACAAAACAAAATAAAAAACTTAGCCAACAGGAATATACTACTGGGAGCCTCCATTTAACAGGTGGGATTAGCAAAGCATGGAGGGCGGGAGAGCATACTCTGAAGGGAAAAGGCAGCTGGTTCTTCAGTCACTTTTTTGAGGTGAGGAAGGAGAGAACAGAGACAATGGGGCAGCTGTGTCTAAAGTCCTGGAGGGCTGCCTGGCTCCTTGGTGGCTGAAAGACCTCTCTAAGTGCTCTTTTTTTATTTTTTGAGTCAAAGTCTCATTCTGTCACTCAGGCTGGAGTGTAGTGGCATGACCATGGCTCACTGCAGCCTTGATCTCCCAGGCGATCCTTCCGCCTCAACCTCTTGAGTAGCTGGGACTACAGGCGCATGCCACCATGCCCGGCTAATTTTTTTTTTAAATTTTCTATAGAGCCGAGATCTCACCATGTTGCATAGGCTGGTCTCAAAGTCCTGGACTCAAGTGATCCTCCCACCTTGGCCTCTCAAAGTACTGGGATTACAGGCATGAGCCACCATGCCTAACCACAAGTGCTCTTTATTTATGTATACCGCATGGGCTCTGGGAAAACAACCTGTTTGCACTCATCCCAGTTAGACCAGCAGAGGGCCACGTGGACCAGTTTCCCCGGCTTGGGAGGACCTTTGCCTCCTGGTACCTGCCCATCCACCCTTCCTTCCTCCCTCCTCATCCCTGCCTTCTTGCCCTTTTCTCTCTCTTCCCTCTTTATCTCTCCCGTCTTTCCCCAAATATTTGTTGAAAAAAATGTCATATGTCAGATATCAGGAATGCAAAGATGGCCTCAAGGAACTCAGAGTACTATGGGAAAGACAGATATGTAAACAAATCCCGTAACTGCAATACGGGATGGTAAACACGACTCAGAAATAAATACCTGTGTCAGAGTTATACAGAAAGTGCAAAGGAGGGAGGGGCCACTTCTGTCAGTGGGGAATGGGGGGTTCCTGGGGGACTGGAAGTGCCCACCAGCTCCAAAAGGGACTCGCCCTTACCTACATTCACACATTTTGTGATGAGCAAGTCTCTTAACTTCTCTTGCTCAGTTTCCCCAGTTGTTAAAAAATGTATGCATAAGCCGGGCTCGGTGGCTCAGCCTGTAATCCCGCGCCTTTGGGAGGCTGAGGTGAGTGGATTGCCTGAGCCCGCGGGTTCGAGACCCACCTGGGCAACTTGGCGAGACCTCATCTCTACAATGAATCAAAATGAGCCGGGTGTGGTGGCACGCGCCTGTAGTTCCAGCTACTCGGAAGGCTGAGGCGGAAGGATCGCCAGAGCCCTGCAGGTCAAGGCTGCGGTGGCCAGGAGTAGCCACTGCACTCCAGTCTTGGTGACGGAGTGAGACTCCAACTCAAAAAAAAAAAAAAAAAATGTATGCATAATATGTCTGAGGCTTACCACAGGAAAAGATACCAACAAAATTCAAGGGTTTGCTGACTGTGAGGAGATAATTAGTCAGCTTCTATCTGAGAGGACAGCAAAACAAGGACACTAGGAATTTTGGAAGAACCGGTCCATAAAGGTGCTAGCCTGCTACTCCATTTACTTCCGGTGTTATGAAATGTTCTGTAGTGAAATAAGGGACTATGGGAACCTCTGGAAAAAGGAGAATTAATCCATGGTTTCAGTCCACTGTTTGCTTCTTGTCTCTTCTCTCCCCATCAGAAGTATCCACTGGGTTTGATGTAACACGCAACCAGTTCCAGAGATGAACTGAGCACCTTGTTTTGGGGGGAATTTGCATCCATATCAAGATGGGGAGGGAAAAAAAAGGCATACTGGGAGAACCAGGAACCCCAAGGAACTTAGAGATAAGATGGCCTGACTTACTGTTTTCCCATCTACCAGAAAGTTTCCCTCGAGCTCTCACTTGGCAGAGTGGCCTCTAGCAAGTCCAGGCCCTCTGGAGCTATAGGATGGAAGAATCTTTCCCTTTCTAATATCTCTGGACCACAGAGAAGACTAAATGAGACATGACCCGAAAGAACCTGAGTCTTTCAGAATAAAGGGTGTGGGAGAAATTTACTATCCCCTAGTCAAGTTTCTACTGCTCAAATTAATCGAGGACTTAGCATGTTATATGGTTATGAGCTCTGCTAACCCAGTTCTTTATCTCCAACTGTTGCAGTAGAACACTCTGGACTTTATGATGGGACCCTGGAGGTGTTGTTTCCTGAATTCAAGCCATTAGAAAATTAAATTGCCCGGATTTGAGGCAAGTGCCTATGAAGCCACCTCTCTCACAGACAAGGCCACCTCCTTAGTGGCAGGACCATCTTAGGTCCGGCTTCCCTCTTCCATGTGAGAAGTTGACAGCAAAGTGAAACAGATACTGTGGTTCAATGGCTGTGAGCCCAGACTTGGGAGGCAGAGTTTAAATCCAGGCCTTGCCACTTCTTAGCTGTGTGTCGACTTAACTTCTCTGTGCTTTATGCTTCAATTTCTTTACTTGTAAAAGAGGGCAGTAATAGGACCCACCCCATTGGGCTGCATACAGAGTAAATTTGAAAAGCACTTGACTCAGTGCCTTCAGATCCTCTACCCACTCAGCCCGGCCACTGCTCCTCAAACCCCCTCTGCCTCTTTCCCTAAAACTGGAAGACAGACACCTATGAAATCTTCTAAGCATTGGAAACTTGGCTCTACAAACAAATTGTCATTGGAGTGACACTTCCTAGCTTCTACCTCACAGTGGCTTTCACTTTTTTTTTCTACCCTATAGAAAGATACTTACCTTGTAAGCAAGGTTACTCATGCGAGTACGTGGGCACCTACCTGCAGTCATCTATATAAACATATGAAATAACTCTCTTATCGAGCACTGGGTGTCAGTACATTTTCAGATGTTCCACATACATTAACTAATACGATCCTCACAACAACTATGAGGTGGATTCTGTTATTGTCCCCATTTTAAAGTTGAAGAAGTGGAAGCATAGAAAGATTAAGTGACTGAGTCAGGATTCTGCCATTGTGTGTCTGTTTTAGAGGTATCATAAAAGAATACTTGTTCTTACCAAGTGCAGTAGGCCTTATTTTCTATTGTGTTCCATTAAAATTTTTAAATGTTGATTATGATTTGCTAAATTGATTTCTCAACCTGCTGATGAGTCAAAAGCTGTAGTTTGGAAGGCACTGTGTAAAGGGGGTAGTTAGAGGATAATTCCTAAGGAAAAAGAAATGGCAGTCTTCGGGCTGGACGTGGTGGCTCATGCCTGTAATCCTAGCACTTTGGGAGGACAAGGCAAGAGGATCACTTGAGGCCAGAAGTTCGAGAACAGCCTGAGCAACATAGCAAGACCTCATCTCTACAAAAAAAGAAAAAAAAAATTAGCTGGACATGGTGGCACATGCCTGTAGTCCCAGATACTCAGGAGGCTGAGGTGGGAGAATCACTTGAGCCTAAGAGTTTGAGGCTGCACTTTATCCTGGGCAAAAGAGTATGACTCCAACTAGAAAGAAAGAAAGGAAGGAAGGAAGAAAGAAAGAAAGAAATGGCAGGCTTCCTCAGTGTGGCCTTTAAAAAGCAAGCGGAGATCTATCCAGGAGTGCTGGTGGGCTCTGAGATAGCTGAGAAGGTGCCTCCTGGTTCCCAGATGCCAGGGTTCTGAAGAGAGTGTGCCCAGCCCCTCAGAGCCAGCTGGGGAGGTGGAGGCTGCAGCTCAGGCTAGGTTTTTGTTCCTGGTTTTTGTTATCTTATCCCTTCCCAGGCTCAAATCTGGAAAGGCGTTGGAACCTGGAGCCTGCCTGGAGCTGAGTGCCTGGGGCTGACCTGCATGGGGTGGTACCTGAGGGCCTCTTTTATGAATGGGTGGTATCTATCAAGAGCACCCTATGCTTTGCTTTCTGGTTTAACTTTTTGAAACACTTTAATATTTTTCAAGTTCTTTTATACTCAAAAGAGTTGAATTCAGTGAGCATAGGTTTCATTCCATTCTACAGAAGAGAGAAGGGAGGCAAAATAGATGTTCAGTGATGTGGTCAAGTCTCCAGGAGACAAGACGGCTCGTCTCCAGGCTTCCTGTTTGATCATTTCAGCTGCAGATTGCACAGCAGATGATGTAATTCTGTTCCAACTATGACAATGTCAACTCTCCACTCTTCTGCCTTCCTCAGGGGATGCCTCTGATGGGAGACCATTTTGTGGTTTGTTTTTGAGTGTATCCAGTCTCTAGATTAGGAGTTCTTTGAGGGCAGGGCCCCACATCTTGTCTCTAGCATTACAGATGCTCAGGACATTTCTTTGGAAGTAAATACAAAGAGACCGCCTACCTGCCTGAGGCTCTTCACTTGGCTGCTCTGTTCTGTTTTGTTTTTGTTTTTTTTTTTTTAATATATATTCTTTATTTTAAAAGTGTGGGGTACAGTTAAGGGATAGGTATACAAATATTCATTGTGCAGGTACCCTTGTTGATGAGGTGTGCCCCCCGTCCCCAGACAGATATTGACTACCGTTAATCCCGCTTCCCTTCCCCTCCCTGCCCCCCCATAGTTTTCTGCCACTGTCAATCCTTTTCTTATAGTATTACAGTAGTTGTTCAAGGTCCACTTATGAGTGAGAACATGTGATACTCAGATCTTTGTTTCTGTGAGAGATCACTCAGTATTATAAACTTGAATTTCATCCAGGTTGCTGCGAAATTCATGATTTTGTTCTTTTTTAATGGCTGTGTAATATTCTGTTGTGTATATGTACCACATTTTAAAAATCCAGTCCTCTTTTGATGGACAGCATGGTTGGTTGCATGATCTTGCTATTGTGAACAATGCTGCGATAAACATACGTGTGAATATCAAGGATCTACAAGGAACTCGAACATGCTGAAAAGAAAAAAACAAACAACCCCATTACAAATTGGGCAAATGATCTGAACAGACACTTCTCAAAAGAAGGCTCCTCTGTTCTTCAGCCCCAGTTGCCCATGGAGCAAATATAGTAGGGCAGTTCCCACCCTGGGCTAGCCTAACACAGGCATGTCCAACCCACAGCCCTTGAGCTACTTGTGGCCCAGGACAGCTTTTAATGTGGCTCCACAAAATCTTTCAACATCATGTGTTTTTCACTGTTTATTTTCTTCATGACCCCGTGCATCGTTTCATTTTTGAAGTTTACAATCATGTCTTACTCACGACATCACTTTTTGGTAGCACATACATTTGTAAGCAGCTGTTTTCAATTATGAAGCACATGAAGAACAAAATTTTGAGCAAACATTTCTGATGAGCACCTTGAGAACTCACTAAGAATTGTGGCCACTTCCATTGAACCAGATATTGATAGATTAGTTTTACAAAAACAAGGTAAAATTTCCCACTCGTTTTGTATCATTCTCATTTTTCTAAACTTTATAATAAAAAATATTAAAAAATAAAATTATTATTATGTATAGATTATGTATATACGCTAACCATATTATATAATGTATGTGTGGCCCAAGACAATTCCTCTTTACTCGATGTGGCCCACGGAAGCCAAAAGGTTGGACACCCCGGTCCTAAAACATGGGCTGAAGGATTGAGGAATAAGCTGCGGCTTCTGTCTGCCTTATGATGTCATTTTTATCCCAGTAGGTCTGTGTTCTCTATTGATTTCCCTAGTGGGTAATGAGTTTAAATAGGTAAATTTGATATCTGTCCTGAGTTCTCCAGTAGGCAATGACTTTAAATTGTAGTCAGCCAGAAAGGTTAGACCAAAGACTGGAAGGCCGAGATGGAAACCCAGGGAAACTGTGGAAGGACCTCTATCTCTCTGGAATGAGCTAGCTAAGGCACTGTACCTGCTGGAATGGGGAGGAAGGGGATGAGGTCAACTCAGAGGTTCTGCCAGCTCTGGGTCATGCTCAGGGAACCCTACCCCATATATCCTGCACTGGCACTGGGAATGAGGGCCTCTTGGGGAGGTTGGGTACCATCCATTGAGAATATTTCTCCCATGTCTCTTTTCTGAGTGGCCTACAACTGTCCTTAATGGCAGCTGTCTCCCTGAGCCCAGCTTGGGTTTCTTGTGGGGGCAGTGAGTGCTCTGACATCCACTCTCCACATCCTGTACCAGGAAAGCCAGGCTCTTACCCCACCAGTGCCTCTCCTTCCCTCCGCCACTCCTGGTGTTGCTTTTAATAGTTTAAAAAGTTAGAAAAATATTTTTCAGAGCTCTAGTTGCTCCTGCAGAATTCTAGTTTCCTCTCGCTGGGAGTGCGTCTTCAAAGATCATTTTATCCACTGATCAATGAGAAAATATTTATTGAGCAGGAGCTGCTTTGTGCATTGCGTTATGCGCACCATGGGATGCCACAGTCTGGTCCCAGCATCCTTCCAGCTTCATTTAGTTATGTAGAATAAATGAGATTATAAATATAAAGCATTCCCAACAGCGTGCCTAATAAACACAATAAATGCGAGTTTCTATTATTACCATTTCCCAACATGACCCTTGACCTAGTCAAGGGGCCCCAATATTCTCCCACCTCTGTGTTGTGACTCTTTCTGGAATGTCCAGCCTCCTCCTCTCAGATGCTGTTGTCTCTGTGCTGCAGCCTCCCCTGGGCACCTCCCTGGCTCTCTGCTGATTCCTGCCTTCCTCAGGCTGCCTCTGATGGGGGAACAGTTTTGTTGGTTTTTGTCTGTATCCTACCTCCAGATTAGGGGCTCCTTGAGGGAAGGAGTGCAACCCAGAGCTGGCAGAGCCTCCTGAGCTGACCTCGTCCTTCCCACTCCAGAAGGTACAGTGACTTAGTTAACTCATTTCAGAGAGATGGAAGTCCTTCGGAAAGGTTATAGTTTCCCTTGGATTCCATCTTTTCTAGCCTTCCAGTCTTCTTATCTCTAGCGCTGTGGATGCTCAGGACATTTCTATGGATTGAATGACCAATGTATACCTCTAACTTCATGGGCGAGGGGGCTTTCTGTGGGCTGGGGGGTGTCTCACAGAAGCTTTCTGGAAGGGGTGGCCTTTGAGCTCAGTTTTCAAGTGGTATCCACTTGCCTCTACCCTGGGAGATTTGGGCTGAGCAGGCATCTGGGATAGAGTCGGGGAATCTGTTATGTAGAGAAGTTCCTCAGGTTATAAGATCATCAGTTTGGCTGAGATCTGCCACCTTAAGGGATGGCTTGCTCTAGTGGCCCAGGAGGGGTGGGGCATCCTGGGGGAGGGGGGAATGGCATGGCCAGAGCAGGGCTACCTAAGACCTCCCTGGGAAATGCTGAGAAGCTCAACCCAGCTGAATTAGAAAATGTACACACGGAGCAGTGGAATGTGACATTTCAAAGATGTGTGGGGCCCTGGGTGCCAAGCCGTGGAGTTGGGTCCTTACGCAGCAGCCAGGGGAGGGTCGATCACTGAGGATTTCTGAGCAGGAGTCACATGACAAAAACGAGCATTATGCCATAGCCTAAGGAGGGGAACTTGGCTTCATTTTTAAAGGCCAAGGGCAGAGTCCTAAATGTCCTGTGATCACCCATTTCAAGTGCTTATTGGTATCTAACCTAAATCTTTCTTGCTGTCCTCAAGTCCAATTTGTCTCATAGGAGTTAGAAAACAGCTGGACAGGGTTGTCATTCTCCCATTTCTTCCAGAGAGAACCCACATATCTTGGTAGAGCAAGAGTGTGCACCAGAGTTCCGGGCCAAGTTGGCAGAGCTCTGGGGCACGTGAGGGCACTGAGGCCTGCACTGATACTTCTAGGGTTGTGGGTTTGAGGTAATTGGAGCTTCCGTGGGACTGGGGGCCCTGGATCTATCCCTGAGGTGCCATTGAAGAGCTTGTGGACATTGATACAGGCATCTCTGCCTCTCCTGCTCCATGGCAAAGGTAGGAGATGAGGTAGACAAAGGTCTCTGGGCCAGGGAGGTACGGGCCTAGAAGAAGAAAGGCAAGTTGTGATTCAGGGAGAAGCACCACTGCAGAGGTTCAGGGGGGTTTTGCTACTTCTCACCCCAGCTTAGTTGGGGTGCCCATCTGACACCTGAGTGTGGGATCTGCCAGGAGCTACAGAGGCAGCAGGTGTCTCCTGGGTTAGACCATCCCCAGGCTAGGGGGTGTGGTGACCAGTTGGAGTCAGTGTTGTCCTGCCGGCGTCCTCCTCTGTGGTTGCTCTTGACCCACTCCCTCTACTGTCATCTGCTGGAATATCGCATGGAATTCCTGAGACCCCAGTCTCTAAAAGAAAGCTTTTCTTGAACAGTGAATTTCTGCCCCTCCCCCCCGCCTGGGCTCGCAGGGCAAGTGGAACATTCCACTTAAAGGGTGAAACAGGAACAGGTGAGCTACAGTACAGACAGGAGGACTCAGAGACACAGGTGGGACGAATGTGGCTGAGCCACTCCTGCTTCCCACCTCCACCTCTGACATCTTATCACTCTGTTTGAGGGCACCTTGCTTCCTGCGTCCTGACCCCAAAATGCCAGGAGGGCAGGATATGGCACTGGGACACCTAAAAACGCCAGGTAAGAAGACATCCTCTCAGAAAACCCTGTCTCTCCCATCTGGGACCTTCACTTTCCCACCCACCAAGGCTGCCGTGCCCACTGTTTCGAGGGCACCGTTCACATTGTGTGTATGGGAATAGCACCCCCTGGGGTTGTGCAGCCTGGAAGTCTGTGCCAGCAGATAAGTAAGAGGGCAGAATCAGCCTCTTTTGTGTGTTCTAGGTGAACAATAGGGACCTTTCCAGGAAGCTCGGGGGAGGGAGTTGCCTGTAAGAGGATCCCCGGGTGGATGCTCTGTGGGGTGGCTTGTACAGGTTTCTGCATTTGCTGCTGATTGCTTAATTAGACACCTACATGGTGCTCTCTGCTAATGACCACGTCTCCCAGGGAGATGACAGATAAAAAGGTGGGTAGCTTCAGAATGCCAGGTGAAGGTCTCAAGGACAGTCACTTGAGGATGGGGGCAGTGGCGGTCAAACATTATGTGATTTCCTTGGGCCAATACAGAATATAGATGGTCAAAGAGTGATTATTCTCTTGTCGGGGACTGAGAAGAAAAGCCGTGAGCCTGAGGTTTGATTCTGTCTCCAATATTAACATCCTGTGTGAGTTCCAAACTCCTGGCTGTGGTTTGCGCTCTTGATAAGGGGAGAGGTCATCCCTACGGTCAGGTAGTCACTGAGGCTAGATGAGCCCAGGAATGTGTGTGTTTCCAGAGGTAGGCGTTCTGGGGCGGAGGGCAACTGGGTGTTTTTCCAGTTGCCTGCAAGTTGGGTTAGAAAGAGAACCAGGTGGGAAGCTCTGACTCTCATGTGGAGAGCATCACTAAGACCATGAACTCCAACCAGACAGACAGTTAGGAACTGTCCTGGAATTTGAAGCTGAGTTTTTAAAAACAGGTTAGGGGCGTGATGCTTCAGAGCTTCTCAGTGCACTAGAGGCAAACTGCTGCTGGGTATTTTCAGCTGATGCCTGGGGGAGTGGTCCCATCTTAGCATTTGTGATTCTTCTGTGCCTATCCTTGGTTCTCTCTAGTCCATCTTTTTAGAATGGGGACTGTTTGGATATAGGCCCCCTGATCCTCTCCTGGGTGAACCAGCCAAATATTTACCAAAAGCTGTTGCAGAGACAAGGTGCCAGGATCCAGGTAAATGTTGTGTTTGTGCTGCCCAAACAATGCCATGCTTCATGGGCTCCTGAACGCCACAGCCCTGTTGTGTGGCCTGGAGCCAGACCCCTGCAAGGGCAGGTGGTAGGAAGCACAGGGCTGTGCACCATGTGTGAGCCAGGGAGGTGCCATTCAAGTGTCTGTCTCTGGGATGCTTTGAATCGTCTTTGGTCCTGTTGCCTCCCTCCCAGGAAGGCCTGACTGCCTCCAGAGGGTAGCATCTGGCAAGGGACTGTAGGATTGCTGTATGGTATTTATCTCTTACATACTTCTGATGGAAATGGTGAAAATACCATTTCTGTACATTTCAAGGGCAGGGTGAGGTTGGCAGAGATGATCGACTGTCATGGAAGCTTTGGATTAGAGGAGAAAAACTCTGAGTTTTGAAGCTGCGCAGACCTAACTTTGAATTTTGGCTTCGTCACTGACTAGCTGTGTGACTTTGGGCAAGTTAACTAACTCTCCTGACCATGAGTTCCTTGTGCTGTAAAATGGGGATACTACCACCTACCTCACAGAGTTTCTGTGGGAATTAAATGAGATGATATGTATAAAGCACCTATTCAACGCTGGCTCAAGTGTTAGGTATTAGGTATTAGCATTTCATTATGTGTCACGGACTTGATACCTATCACAGGAAGTGAAGATATGCATATACAATGGGCTGAGACCAGAGGAATTCAGTTTAGATCTTAGGATGCATTTGCTGAGTTTAAGAATTTTAGGGCCCACATGGCCATGGGTGGTTGTGAAGTTTCTTCCTATGAAGAAATAAAATGATTCCCTTTATAGCATAACCTGAGTGCTTTCGTGTTGGGAAGCAGAAAAAGAAACTATATTCAGTTTCATTCAATAAACATTTTTGAGCAAAGGTATTTCCAGTTCCAAAGAGTTGATGATTGTGTGTGTTTGAAAACCCTTCGGGCATCTTGGAAGGAAGAAATATTTGAAAACTCTATTATATTTGGCAGTTATCATTAGTTTTGTGTTACATACTGAGGAAGTCCTAATCTGCTTAGGTCTAGAACTAGAAACAATGAGCAAAAGCAGAAAAGCTTTCTAATATCACTCTTCAACAATGGAACAGGCTACCTTCCAAAGTAGTGAGCGTGCTGTCCCTGCAGGAGTTTAAGTGGCATGTGGATAGTGATCTTACGTAGCTGCTGCAGGGGTGAAAGGGAAGACTGTTTCATGCTGAGATCCCTCCCAAATGTGGGAGCCTTTCACTCACCAAAAGCCCCTGGCTGAGAATAAGGGGTTCCCCTACCCTATAGGATAATGCACCAGAGTCTGGAATTAGGGGAAAATTCCCCTGGGGCATTTTTCCTGACTTCCTTCTCCAAAGCAAAGCCCTTTTATTTAGATCCAGTCTCGACTCTGACATCTTTTCTCTCTCTAAAAGTCCTTCAGTGTAATCTTTCCCCCAAAGTTTTTGACCTTTTGTATACTCTTTCCCTGTTGCATGTCTTAGAACCAGCTCCTATCGTAGGTGGGTATTTGCCCGCTTTTCCTAATAATCTCTAGCAGGGCTGGAGATTGGCAACCGAGAAACCATTTCTTGCATTCCTGCTAGGTATAAGGCACTAGTATAGGAGCCGAGGGAAAGGTAAGGAATTGCAGTAAATAGTCCATTCCTTTAAAAGCTTCATTCTCTCTTTTGGAAATTAGCTTTGTACTAGTAAAAAGAGTTGAGGTCCAGGACTGTGTAAATGACAGCTGAGGGGTAAAGCTAATATTTTGGCAGGAGGTGGGGGGTAGTAGATGGCCAGTAATGGGCTGAGGCACTTTGGTGAACTAGGCCAGTGGATTTTGGACCTGATTACTGTTGGAGTGACAGATGGAAGTAGGAGATAGTCAAAGCTGAGCTGGCCATCATAAGCCTGTTTGACTGGGAGAGTTAACATTAACATTGATAGACATGAACTTCAATGGGGAGTCCATTAATTATTGTTTTTACCATGCATACATCATTTTCAAATGGTACAGAAAAGTATTCAGTGAAAAATCTCCCTCCTGTCCCATTTCTGACCAACCCCGAATCCCCTCCTTGAAGGTGATGATCACTGTTACCTGTGTCTACCATGTCCTTCCTGAGAAGGTCCCTCCTGCCAGGAGTCAACCAACCATGACCCATGGACCAAATCTGACCCACCACCTAATTTTTGGTTACCTGTGTCCACCATGTCCTTCCTGAGAAGTTCGTTTCCTCCTGCCAGGAGTCGGCCAACCATGACCCCCGGACCAAATCCGGCCCACCACCGAATTTTGCATGACCATCAAGCTAAGAATAGTGTTTATATTTTAAGTAGCAGGAAAAAAATCAAAAGAAGAAGAATGTTTTGGGACACGTGAAAATTATTTGAAATTGAAATTTTAGTGCCCACAAGCAGAGTTTGGTTAAAACATAGTCACATTCATTCATTTTTGCTCATTCGTTTCTGCTCATTTGTTTACTTCTTGTCTATGGCTGCTTTTGCACTGCAGTGATGGCGTTGCAACAGAGATTGTATGGCCCACAAAGCTGAAAATATCTGCCACCCAACCCTTCACATAAAAAGTTTGCTGGCTCCTGCTTTAGGCAAATATAGTTATATTGGTAGTTATAAATTATTTCTTAACTCAGATGGTAGCATACCAAGTTAATACTATCTTCATTTACTATCTCTAGGACAGTTCAGCAGCATGTATTGCTTAACTATGGGGACACTTCTGAGAAGAGTATTGTTAGGCATTGTCATTGTGTAAACATCACAGGGTGTACTTACACAGACCTAGATGGTGCAGCTTGTTGCATATCTAGGCTGTATGGAATTGCCTGTTGTTCCTAGGCTGCAGACCTGTACAGCATGTGACTGTACTGACTACTGTAGGCAGTTGTCACACGATGGTAAGTACGTCTATACCAAACATAGAAAAGGCACAGTAAAAATACAATATTATTAAAAATCCATTATTATAATCTGGGACCACCATCATATATGTGGTCTGTCATTGACTGAAACATTGTTATGTGGCGTGATCGTACTATAATATTGTTAGTCAATGGGTGGACTGTCTTAATTGGATTTTAGACATGCTGAGTTCAGGTGAAGACTGGTTACCTTTGGAGAATGCCCAATAGGTGATTGGGCTCATGGGTCTGAAGCTTGGAGCCTAGAGATTGAGATGTGAGGGACAAGTGCAGGGGGTCTTCTGTGCGAATCTGTCTGTGACTTTGGCCTGCAGTTCAAAAATGTCCCTTGACGGGAATGAAGTATGACATTCTGAGCACATACAAAGTAAACTGTAGATGTTAAAGGAGTGACAGACAATGAACAAGAAACATTACACCAATTCCTGAAGGAACAGTAAATACTAAAGGCAATTTAGAGTTACCTTCTTGAGTCAGAGTAAGCTACTAAAGAGTAATGTGGCCTAGTGAACAGAAGGGGAGGGCAGTGGATGTTTATTGAGTGCCTACTGTGTGTCTACTTCTTTACATATATGTTACCTTACTTAAGTGTCACTCTCTGAGATGGTATCAGTTAGCATTATTTTACAAATAAGGAAATTGAGACTCAGAGAGGATAAGTGATTTTTTTCTCACAGTTACCCAAGTGAGTATTTACTTGTATTAGAGCATGATTCCATTTGACTTAAAAAAATTTTTTTTTAATTTTTAATTTAAAGATGTGGGGTACAATTCAGGGTTAGGTATACAAATGTTGATTATGCTGGTAACTTTGATGATGAGGTGGTTATTTGACTTTTAAAGCTTCTTATTTGCAAGACATCAAATCGGGCTGGGAGACGCCCAAGCCATTTGTTCATTCCGGCCTCAGCTCTCTCATCTGCAAAATGAGGCATTTGCCACCAGTATGGCCATGGTCCCTTGCTATTCTCACCTGGCCTGATTCTATTATGAGTAGAAACATAAGGGAAAGGGATGCCCTATGAGAATGATATGCAGAAAAATGAGAGAGAAGAGGAAGACGGGTTTAGTGATTTATATATGTCAGACCCAGTTACCTGGAATCAGACCCTTAGGAGAACATTATTCCTTGATAACAGGGGAAGAGTCTAAAACTCTGTTCCTGAGCTGGGAATTTGCCCATTTCCCTTATTGCCATGATCCCTAGTGCCAGTTATGTACCTGGACTTGAACTTCTGGAGGGGGCTGGGGCTGGGAGAGACGGTGGACAGCGCCTGGCCATTCTCTCTCCCTGTGTCTGCACCACTCAGCTCTGCTCAGCTGGGCTGGGCTTGGGGTTTCAGGAGGAGCTGCAGCTAGAGGGCTGTCTGGTGTTGCCAAGAAGCGGGGTGGGGAGTGAGGGGAGCGTGAGGGCGGGTAAGCCATCAGACCCGAGAAGCTGGGGGTGTGAGTGTGTTTATATAGGGCTTGGCCAACCTGCAGTTTCAGATTTCAGACCAAGCTTTATTGGGAGACATTCCCTCTGCTCCCTCCGTTTTCTGTTAGCACTGGAACAGGGAGTGAGCTTACACCAAAGCCTTCCTGGAAGGCTGGGGAAATTCTGAATTACAAGGCTCTCTCCCTGTCTCCTCCTTCTCATGGGAGCTGTATCTGCTACCCGTGGCAATTTTCTCCGATCAGGAGTCTTGCTTCATTCCTTCCCAGTCGGCAGTCTGCATCTCCCCGCTGGGTCCTGACTTCCAGCATGGAAGGTAAAATCTGGGGACCTGGGGATTTTGGCTAGGAAGAACTGGGACTACCCGAACTTTCAGTGGAGAGGACCAGAGAGAAAGATGCATATTGGGCAAAGAGCAGTACTTCACAGTAAGATGGATATGAGTGAGTGAGTGAGTGTGTGTGCACATGGGGGGGGGGGTGAGGTACTTCTCTTAATAGTTAGGAAGCAAATCTTCTTTTAGCTCTTCTTCCTTTTATCTATTCCCTCTCTCCTCCTTACAGCAACACGTGAATGTCCATCTTTCTTGGGGTCTCCCATCAAAAAGTTAAAGAAAATTTCTAGAATGTGAATGTGGGGGCAGATGGAATGTAGAGACATGGATGGGTCTGTACTGGAGATGAGTGTCCAGGGGACTAACACCCCTGGGAGAGCCCTGAATTTTGCAAGTACTCGGAACACTTCTGATAAAGCCAACTGTAAGTCCTGTAGTTGTCTGGGTAGTAGGAAGGTGAAACTGGTATGGATTCCCGCATGGCTCCAAGCGAAATTAGTTTGAACCAACCCAGGGGATCAAAGCAATGAGAGATAAGCACCAGGAGCGCTTTCACCTCAGTGCCTGAGAATTGGCCAGGATGAGGGCCAATGCCTCTTGGGGTGGGGGCAGGGGAGCTGGCATTCTACCTGAAAGCAGATCTTTGGGTGGGGAGGTGACTGGTGGGTGACCGCATTGGCTCTGTCTCCCCAGGATTTGTGTGGTGTTTCTTAGTGTCAAGGAGCAGAGATCAGAACACTGCCTCGTATGGGGGCTAGTGGGTAGGTAGCCTGGCCTGCCATTTGAGCAGCCCCTGGTCTTGCAGGCAGCACATGCTGTGAAGCAGGATCCCACAGGAACGGTGTGTGGGCCAGGCCCAATGGGACTCAGCCAGAGCCTGGAGGTGGTTTTCGAAAAGCAGATTTGGGGTGGTGAGAGACATGTACTGGAGGAGTAGTGTGGTAGAGAGAGCTGGAGGCAGAACTTGGGGTGGATGGAAAGGAATAAGGAGTGCGACTGGAGAGTCCTAAACTCTGACATATCCCAGAGCTGCAGCCAGTCAAGGAATCTCAACCCTCAGTAGAGATGTAAGCCAGAACAGGGGAGAAAACCAGGGTTTGCCTCCTGACTTCTGGATATAATGAGAGAGGTGTATGAGAGGCAATGTGGGCCGGGCACAGTGCAGCAAAAATACATTTTCAGCACAAGAAATCATACAGCGCAGTTGAATTTGGGAGGCAATCACGCAGCTGTTTGTTAGGCAATATAATTAATAGGTTGTGCAGTCTGGTTATTTTTGAAACTATGGGCATTCAAAAACACTTTATATCACCAGCTACTTTGCAGCATCTTTGTATATTTGGTAGATTGTACTGGGCATGATTTTGGCCAACAAAGATTATAATTCCTTCCTTTTGTTTAGTTGTGCAGTGCTTTCCTGCTCAGAATGTGCTTTCCGACCCACATTCCCATTCTAGCTCAAGTAAGCAAGTGTTTACTGGTCACTATTCCTCTCTAGGTACTGTGCCAGGTTTTGAGTCTATAGAGATGGACCAGAACTGGTTGTGCCCTTAAGGATCTCACAGTCTAACAGCAGTCCTGTAAGGAAGCAAAAATATTTCTACAATATAGACGAGGAAACTGGAGCCAGAAGATGCTGCTATGGCTAGTCAGCAGGAGGCATGGGTTAGAATCAAGATCCGACCCCTGATCCTGTGTGCCATGGTACTGCATGGACTTCCCTTTTCTTACTCCTCCCCCATACTGCCTCCTTCAGAGCAATGAGCAAGAAGCAAGAAGCAAGAATCTGGAAGGCAGAGTGGAAAACTGCTTCCTGGGGTGGCATCAGTCCTCTCTGGGCTCCTTATTATGCAATTGAAATGGCATCAGTGGGTCTATGTCTATGTTATGTTGCTGATGTGACGCTCTCTACCATGTACCAGAGACCTACTTTGTCTCTTAGATAATTCTTGACTTGGAGGAGATTGTCTTCCTCTCTCTTCTCACTGAATTATTTGAAGGGACAAAAGGACAGTAAAATTCGAGGACTCATAGGAATTTAGGAGGTTTACTAGTATGGTGGTTGATGCTCACTGAACCTTTGGTTTGTATTAACAACTAATACTTGTTCAGTGCTTTGTAATTGACAGTGTGCCTTTACATAAGCAAATCGTGTGCTTGTTGATTTCCCTCTCCTTTCCACATCCGCCCCACTCAGGCTTTCTGGAAAGGTCTGAATCCCCAAAACTTAGGCTCTTTCTCATAATATTTAGGATTGAGCTAAAAGGGGTCCAATGATTCCTACATTTTCACCAGTCTGAAGTAAAATGAGAAAAATAGGGAACATGTACTTAATTTTTTCAGAAAGCAAAATGTATTCAGTTTAAAAGACCTTTTTGGGAGGGGCAGGAGATGTGCTGAAATATTTATTCTGAGACTTGCTTACTCTTTTTATGAGAGTAGATGGTAGTTGGGCTTTTCAGATGTCCTTATTTGGTAAAATAAAAAGTTGGCAACCTGAAATTTCATTTTTTGAAATTTTACTGGTACATGAAATCCAAAAATCTTGCTTCCGGGCAGAACCTTCTCTAAACAGATGAGGCTCTCTCCGTAAGGCCTCCTTTGGGCAGATTTTTGAAAACTTGAATTCGATCTTGCCACTATTACACTTTCCCTGTGGGTCCTAGAACATGATGAACTCACACTGAGTTCTGACTTCTCCATTCTTAAGTTATGGGAGGTTTATATCCCTAGGATAAGGCCCCTGGCAAAGGAATGTGCCCTCACTTTCTCTTCCCTTTGCCCTGATGATCAGAGATCAGAGACAGTGGTTCGGGTTTTCTGAGCAGCATGAGGTATATTTTACATTTGGGGTTATGGTGCCTAGTGTTAATCATTCAGATATACCATTTTAACTAGGTGGTCAAGAGTCAAGGATATTTAAAATTCTTGATATCAGTTTTTGAAATGAACTCTTAAGAATATAGACTCTAGCGTTTCTAAATTTGGAGACTCTTGGAGGCATCAGAGTGTCTGAGTCTTCTATCTTTTGAGGATTCAGGCCTGGAATTGCAGCAAATATGTGGGAATCCCCAGGCAGATACCCAGCGGCCAGAACTTGAGACATGTGGTTGGTGTGTGCATGTGTGCAGACTTGTATGAACAAAAGCTTTTAGGAACAAATCGGTTTGAAATCACCCTGAGAACTGAACTAGAAACTCTTTCTGAGCTTCATTTGGGCCCTTTTTCTGAAAGTAGATGTCCAGGAACTTTTTTTATAGGACAGAACTTTCTGATATTGCCATCCCCATTTTCATGTTCTGAGACAGGAACCCTCTATTCTAGGAAACTAACTGAGGTTCCTAAATTAGGAAGTTTGTTAAATTGTGGGGAGAGGGTAAGAGGGTGGCAGACCTTCAAGTCCCTGTCCTGAGACACAGAGAAGGAGGACAGATTACTAAAGTGGACATTAGGCTCTGATCTGGAAGATCAAGCCATGGTGCATGAGAGTCTCTTCTTCAGATAGTTTGTAGTGATGGGTCAGCATAGCAGCACAGTTCTTAAGAACAGTGGTATGGAAAAGCCTGAACCTGGACTGATAGCAGATACCAAAGACCTGTCCAAACTAGCAGAGAGAGAAAGGCAAAGTGAAAAAGGATTCAAGGAGTGCAAATTAAATATATGAAGGGGGACCAAAAAAACCCCCGGAATTTACTTATTAAAAATTGTGTATTTATTCTTACATGTTTAAACTTCAGGCACCTTCCAAGTATTCTCTGTTTGATGCAATATACCTATCAAGATGTTTTTCTACTGCTCAAAACAGTTTTTGAATGCATCAATTTTGATACCCTTTAATGCTTCTGCTGTTTTTTGTTTCACCTCTTCCACATTGGTAAAATGTTTCCCCTTGAGGACTTTTTTCACCTGGGAAACAAACAAAAAAAGTTACTTGGGGTAAGATTGGGTGAACAGGGGGGGCTGGAGCATGGGGGTCATGCTGTTTTTTTTCCAAAAACTACGGAACACTCAGCACCATGTGGGCAGGTGTGCTTATAAATCACCCATCCTGAAATGGGCAAATGTATTGAAAGAATCTCCACACACACAAAAAAAATTAAAGTCAAATGTAGCCTCCACAATGCTAGCTGGTACCCTGATGCCAATGGGTTCCTAGCAAGGGAAACCTTTACTACAAGGGCTTTGCCCTCCAAAAGATAGTTCTGGTTTTTCTTGGGTCTCCTTGTATCTGCCACAGCTTCTGCGTGGTAGACCCATCCATGGTTCATCTGATAGCTCCACCAAGATTTGGGCATATGAAGTATGGTGACAGGCAGTGGTTCTCTTAGCCCATCTCTGGTCAACTCCAGTAGTGGCTTTCCCCAAGGAGGCTCTGATGAGAATTTTGCTTTAAATTTGGGCAGGTTTGGGAAACCAAGGGAGTACAGTCAAATTCTTAGAGATTAGAATCTCTTCTGAGATGTTCAAGCCAGAATGGCAGAAGGTTTTAATCATTCAGCATGGTTTTTTTCTGAATGCAAAAATCAACAAGAACATTACTGGGACCTTTAAAGATGTCCCTCTCTTTGTCATGAGGAAGCTATGGAAAGCAAGATCTGGACTCCAGGGCCAGCTTTGTCTCTAACTGGCTTCATGGTCTTGGACAGCTCAGTCCCTCTCTCGGGGCTTCAGATTCCTCATTTGTAAGATAAAGGAATTAAATTTGAACACCACCATTCTCTTTCTTTAACTCAACATGCCTCAGTTCTCCATTTAACAGACTGTAGAACCTCTCCAAAAAATTTCATGTGGGTCTTATCACTTCGAGAGAGGGAGGCTACTGCCTCTTTCAGAATTGCAGGTCTGTTGCCCAACAATTGTATGGCTTTTGAAAAGGTGGCTCACTGTGGCAGGACGGAACTAGGTATTCTCAAGACAGCAGATCCAGGGTCAGAACTGAGAAGTCCACTTGGATGATTGTGCCGCAGAGAGGACTGAGCTCACAATAATCATTAGTAAGTCCCTAAAATGTACCACTGGGGCCAAGAGATCTGAAAAGTGAAATTGCCCAACACTGTTCACTGTTACTGACCAGGGCTGGTTTCCCACTTTAAAAGCCTCCTGAGGCCATGAAACGGCATCAGGAGAAACACGCCAAACCTGTTCTGTTGTGTGTTGATATGTTTGTTTCTCACCCCAGTCTCTTATCTTCATCATCCCCCACACACTCAGCATCTTGCTTTCCTTCAACTCCCCCATAAACTCAGACCCCCCATTCCCTTAGTTTTCCCCCATGGCTTTATTGTTTCTTCCCCTGGGAATGCCTCCAGGGAGTAGATGGTGCAAATTAAGCCATAGGGTGGTGGTAGGCAGGAGAGAGGGCTGGAAGCCCAATGAGGTGGGGAGTTGGAAGGCGTTTGGAATCTTTGGGCATGTCTATACCTGAAGTTCAACCAAATACCAACAACACGTTGCCTCTGCCAGCTCTGTTCAGTGTAGAAATGCAGCAGACTGTTACGAGCTGATGGGCCAGTCTTTGGATTCTCTCCCCCACCCCATGCCAATGTGCATTCCAGGGAGCCAACCCCAGGTTGCAGGAACCCAAGACTCTATCCAGGTTGGTGATGAGGCAAGTGCTCTGAATGGCTGTCAGCATCTTTAGCTTAAATACTTATGGAAACTACCGAAACCCTTCTCTTTGGAGGCTGGAGAAGTGGCTTATATAGCTTCCTACATTGTTATCTGAAACCCTCGGGGATTTTAGAATGGTAAAAACACATGGTGTGTTACATAAAACGTCCAGTAGGGTTTGGAGCAGCTCCATAGTCAAATATATTAAGATTTCTGCAGTCTGCCAGACACGGTGGCTCATGCCTGTAATCCTAGCACTTTGGGAGGCTGAAGTGAGAGGACTGACTGAGCCCAGGAGTTCACGATCAACCTGGGTAACATGGCGAGACCTCGTCTCTACAATAAATAAAAAAATTAGCCGGGTGTGGTGGTACTCACCTGTAGTCCCAGCTACTTGGAAGGCTGGGGTGGAAGGATTGCCTGAGCCCAACAGGTCAAGGCTATGTGGTAGCTGTGATCATGTCATTGTACTTCAGCCTCGGTGGTAGCTGTGATCATGTCATTGTACTTCAGCCTCGTTGACACAGTGGGACTCAGACTCAAAAAATAAAAAGATATCTGCAGACAGACTTATCGAAAGGGTCTGAAGAGTCACATAAGTGGACTAAATAAAGGCTATAAAGAGTTTCATGCTACTTCAGGCCGTGTTTTGCTGCTAAATAAATTTAAATCAGGTTGAATTAGGACAAAACTGTTTTCAGATGTTTGTGGATTTTGGAATGCTGTGAAAGCACTGTAGTATTGCTTTAAGGTGGCAGTTAGTTTTCCCATTTTACAGATGAGAAAGCTAGGGCTAGAAAGAACAGGGAACTTGTCTGATGCCATTCAGCTGAAGAGTGACTGAGCTGTGATTCCAGTCCAGGTCAATCTGCCTCCAGAGCCAGGTTTTTGCTCCAAGGTATGGTACACCTTACCTCTTCAGAATGAATGGGAGAGTCAAGGGTGGAGTGGGGTGCTCTGACTTTGACATCTTCTCTGATTAGGGAGGCACTTTCTGTAATCTGATAGGGTTCATTTATTAGTTCCTATTTATTCGTTGGCTTCTGGGATCCCAGTAGGCTAAAGGCTTAGAAGAGAGGACGCAAAAGTTTTGTCAACTTTGTGGCTTACGAGAAGAATCCAGTTGGTTTTGTGGGGGCTGGGAGAGCCAAGAGCAAATGGGGTCAAGTTGGGTTTAGTAAGAGAAGCATCATCTGCAGCGGAAGCCACCCTCGTACAGAACCAGTGGAATGCACAGGGCTTCCTGCTTCCCCACCCATTGCCTGGCTGGAGGAGCCTTGCTTTGAGTGGAGACCCATCTTGAGAGAAGGGCTGTCTGCAAGAATCATGAGGCCCTGATAAGGTTGAGAGTGATATGCTGCTTGAAATAGGGAGAATTCAATTAGGGGGTCTCTCTGGTCTTCATTAGTGATATGAAAAACGGTCAAAGGAAGTGCTAATTCAATCAACTGAAGATGCACCATGCTTTTAACACGTCATTGGAAAGATGGACCCTGATCTGTTTTCTGGGAAATAGCATAGATGATCTCCCTCCCCTACTTTCTAAGTGCTCTCAGGTGGTGGCTGCCATTTCTGGGTCACCTCTAGGTCAGACAAGACTTAGACTCTTAATATCCAGGCACATGTGTCCATGGTGTGCCTCTGTGGAAAGGAGTCGCCGTAAGGGCCAGCTGCTCTAGCAGGGGAGTGGCCTTCCCACTAGGAAGACACCCATCAGGAAGAGTGGTAGGTTAGTTGCCATAGGAACAAGAAACATCTGCTCCAGCCAACTAGAGAGCAGATGGAGGGGGAAAAAATCTTCTTAAAGGGGCCATTAGTTCATGGAATTGTGCCAAGGAAGTAGGCTTTCCTAAAGACCTGAGGGGCAGATTGGACCTGTTGGCCTGAGAGTTGTGAGGCCCTGACATATCCTCACAAATGTGGCACAGGACCCACTTTTACTTTGGAAAGTGCGGGAGGAAGAATGCAAGACTTTTATTCGCCTCCTCAATGGCTATCCTCTAGGACTATGTCTCAAAGCTGTGTCAGTTTGCTGGCCACCAGCTCAGAGCTCCCTGAGTCCTTGGTCAGCAGTACTCATCTGCCGCCTTCCTTAAGGGTATTAGCTCACCTATATGGCCACACCCCTTCTGTTGCCAGCTCCCTCTTAAACATCCTCAGAGCTTTCCTGTACTGGGTAGTAGTAAACTGACCTGCTTCCTCTGACTTTTACCTTCCTCATTGTCCTCTCAGCTGGCCTGATCTCTAGGCCAGCGAAGATCTCCCAGCACCCTTTTCTGTTACCTTTAGGCAAAACTATCAGTCTGTTTCCTTCTTCCTCTCTCATTTGCCTTCCTTTTCTTCCTCATATCAACCATATATGCAAAGTCTAGCTGAGACGTTGGGTCCTTCGGAAGTCATCTTGTCCCTTCCCCTTGTTATTAGAAGCACGCCTGGGGACAAATTGCTGAAACGACTCAAAGCAGCTTAAGCCCTAAAGGGGATTTAATAATAAGGGTACTGGGGTGTTTCTCAGAACTCAAGGTCAGAGAAATGACTAGACCACAGGAACGAACTAGAACCAAGAAGCAGAATGCCACAGGTATGGTCTTTGTTCCTTTGTGTGCTGGCTTACTCTTTTCTCTCACTGTAGAAGTGCCTTTCAGCTTCCTGGTAAGCTGTAGGGTTGGAAAGAGAGAAAAGCAGCTCGTTCGTGCTACATGTTGCCAGTAGAGTCACAGAGAAGGACTGATCTCTTTTCTCTCTCGCTCTCTCTTTTTTTTTTTTTTTTTTTTGAGTTGGAGTTTCACTCTGTCGCCCAGATTGGAGTGCAGTGGCACGCTCCCGGCCACCACAGCCTCACCCTGCTGGGTTCTGGTGATCCTTCCGCCTCAGCCTTCCAAGTAGCCAGAACTACAGGAACGTGCTACCACGCCCGGTTAATTTTTTGATTTATTGTAGAGACGAGGTCTCACCAAGTTGCCCAGGCGGGCCTCAAACCTGCGGGCTCAGGCAATCCACTCGCTTCCGCCTCTCAAAGCGCTGGGATTACAGGCTAAGCCACCGAGCCCGGCCCTCTCTCTATCTTAATTTCTATCCCTGGGGAAGGATTTTGGCTGAGACCATGTAACCCATGTAACCATGAGAGTTGCACAGGTTTTAGGAACATGGCTGTTTCCTTTGTAACTGTGGATAGTGGGGTGAGGGCCAGTTTCTAGAAAGGGGTTATACTTTCTATTGCACATTAGCCCTTCTCGGAACTCAAAGCCTAGGGGGTTTGGCTTAGAGAGTTTACACACCCTGACCTCTCCCGCTCAGCTCTTTTTCCACCCAACCATGAGGACTGGCAAGGCCTATAGAAAGCATGGAAGTATGACTGATGGAGTCCGGGGCATGTCTGTGTGTCATTGCCATCTCCCATGGATTGGATTGAAAAGGCACAGAATCTGGACCTTGAAGGCCATTAAGTCTCCCATCATACCCTCAGGTACAACTCTTTTTTTTTTTTTTTTTTGAGTTGGAGTCTCACTCTGTCGCCCAGACTGGAGTGCAGTGGCCACTCCCGGCCACTGCAGCCTCGACCCGCTGGGCTCCGGCGATCCTTACGCCTCAGCCTTCCGAGTAGCCGGAATTACAGGACGTGCTACCACACCCGGCTAATTTTTTTTGATTTATTGTAGAGATGAGGTCTCGCTGCCGAGGCGGGTCTCGAACCCGCAGGCTCAGGCAATCCACTCAC
>NW_007253176.1:393833-394468 GCF_000164805.1 Carlito syrichta
CAATCCACTCACCTCAGCCTCCCAAAGGTGCGGGTTTGCAGGCTGAGCCACCGAGCCGTAAAGTCCTTCATAAATGATTAGATTTTTCCCTCTGATACTAGGGAGTCAACATCTAAACATCTCACAGTTGGACAGGTCATCACTCCTTCTAGTTCAGTCTTTTTGCTAGGTGTGGTGGCTCATGCCTATAATCCCAGCACTTTGGGAGGCCAAGGCGAGAGGATCACTTGAGCCCAGGAGTTCAAGACCAGCCTAGGCAACTTGGCGAGACCTCGTCCCTACAAAAACTCAAAAAATTAGCCACATGTAGTGGCGCATGCCTGAAGTCTCAGCTATTCGGGAGGCTAAAGCAGAAGAATTGCCTGAGCCAGAAAGCTGAGGCTATGGTGAGTTGTGAGCATGCCTCTGCACTCCAGCTTGGGTGACAGAGTGAGACTCTAACTCAAAAATATATATATATATATATATATATATATATATATATATATATATATTTTTGAGTTAGAGTCTCACTCTGTCACCCAAGCTGGAGTGCAGAGGCATGCTCACAACTCACCATAGCCTCAGCTTTCTGGCTCAGGCAATTCTTCTGCTTTAGCCTCCCGAATAGCTGAGACTTCAGGCATGCGCCACTG
>NW_007253176.1:394488-408804 GCF_000164805.1 Carlito syrichta
TATATATATATATATATATATATTTTTTTTTTTTTTTTTTAAGGAAGAAGGGTGTGTTAGTCAGTGACTTTCTCCATTCGAATCTGTCTTTATCCTTGTCTCAAAATTCTTTTACTTTCTCCATAGAGCGGGTAGTAGAGAAGGAGGAATCTGTTTGCAGTGGTCAAGGTCATGGACTTTCTTGGGGTCAAATTAGATAAGCTTTGCATTGTGCCATACCCCTTTTTCTTTATGTGCCCCTTCAGGCTGTGCTCCCCCAAACCTCTCACCTTCATCCTCTCACCTCCATCTACAGACACAGAGCGGAAGTACTGGGGATGGAAGGAGCAGGAGGGGAGAAGGCAGGCTCACTGGGTCCTTCTCCTCCACGAAGGGTGTGTGGGAGGGGGCTGGAGAACGGAGCACTTCCCTCTGATGTTGCCTGACTCCCCCGAGCCAGTGAGGTGGGGCTGTCTCTGAGTGGAGCAGAAAGAGGGCCTGGAGGAGCCCAGGAGCTGGACTATTTCTGTAACACAGAGCACATCTGCAGCCAGCCACAGAGAAGGTCAAACTCTGGGCGCAGGGCTGGAATGCGAGGGGGCCAGGCAGAGGGGGAGCTGTGGTTTCACCCTTTCTGGCAGCTTGGAGGGCCCCTGCAATGCCCTTTGGGGAAGGTGGGGCTACCCACAGCAAAATGGGTGGAGTGGAGTGGGACACTACCCCTGGTGGAGACAATGAGGGAGCAGCACACCGGAGGGGGTCAGGGAGGGCTCGCCAAATCCAAATACTCATTGCAGGAGGTGGAGAGGAATTTAATTCCAAGGTGTGGGGGCTCTAATTCATGATCTCTGCCATTAAAAAAAAAAAAATCAGTCAGGCAGAGCTCTGTGTGAGGAAAGAGAAATAGCGCTGAGACAGGGACAAGGAGGCCCACAGAAAAACAAATGTGTGAGTTTAGAAACTGGCGGGTGAGCTGCCCATGCAGTGACGCTATTAGCTTCAGGGTCCCTTACTTGCACTGGCCCCTTCCAAGGCCCCGATAACACAAACTTGTATTCAGAGTCTTTTTCTTAATGAGGACCCCACAAATTGTATAAGTTTTGGGTCCTGTGGCACTGACACACACATACCCCTCCTCCTCCTCTCGCTTCCACTCCACATGGCCCTTTTCTCAGCACACACAGGCCCTTGGTGTCTGTGCTTTACCGTCATCCTCACACATGCGTGTGTGTGTGTGGTTTGGGGCTTCTTGAATTTCTGTTTATAGTTAGAAAATTGCCCTGCTCTGGCTCTGCTTTTGTCACAGAAGGACCCTGTTGGCGAAATCTGACTGCTGCGTGACCTTTGGCCACCCTTGTCTTGGCCTGCTCCTCTTTGTCTTCGAGATGCATAATCTGCTGGTTTGTTTTCCTTCTGGTGGAGTGGGTTGTCCCCAGCTGGATCCAAACCTCTAAAATGGGGAGAAGGTTTCAGATGAGAAGTAAGCTTCTAGAAAAAGACTTTCCCCAAAGAACCCAAAGTGTTGAGGACTCAGCAGCCCCCCTTTCCTACCATTTACTCCAGGGGCAGTGTGGACTCCCTCTCTCATGTCCGGTGGGCCCCAAGGGAACAAGCACTTGCCCACATTGTATAGCTGAATGGGGCATAAGTGCTAGAACTTGGCTGTCTTAGTCAACTCTTTCTGCCCAGTACTGTTGCCTTCAAGAATTGACTTGCTTTTCAACGATGACAGAAAAAAAAAGTCCGCTTCCCAGTTCAAAGTATGCTAGGAACAAATCTCCCTGGCATTTGAGACTCTCAAATGTTAATTATTCTGGCTCCTAGGGAGAGGGGAGAGGGAACTGCCTCAGATGATCACTTGACCTGGGGTGGGGGTGACAAACTGGGTTCAGGAAGCTCTAGGTGCTATCTTGATGGATAACTTCTCTAGGGACAATTATTATGCATTCGTCTTTATGTGTCAAAGTGTTGAGGGGTTTTATAGTCAAAATCAGGCCTTTATCTCCTAGTTGTAAACAGTCTGCAGCAGATGCAGGCAGTTAATAATGATTATTGGCATTTATTGAACATTTACCAAGTGCTGGGAACTCTTGTAAACTCTCTGCTGGTATCACTTATTTAATCCTATGACAATCCCATGAGAAAGGTCCATCTTATTCCCTTTTTAGAGTTGGGGGAATGAAAGCACAGAGAGGTTAAGTCACTCACTCAAAGTCCCTTGGTGAAGCCAGGATTGGAACCAGGGCAGTCTGACTCCACAGCCAAAAATCTCAAGGCTGATGCAGATTCAATTCAGTAAAAATAAATGAAAAGATGAGCTGGTAGGATGATGCATGAGAAGGGAATTTCAAGTTGCACAACTAACATAAAGTAGGAAGAGAACTGGCTCAGGACTGTGACCTGGGCTCCAATCCCAGTTCCCTCACTTCCTAACTGTACAGCCTTGGGCTAGTCACCTGACCTCTCAGGTTCTTCTGTAAGAGCAGGACAGCAATACCTGTCTCCAGAGATTAAGCAGAGAATTTGCTAGTATCATAGCTTGGGTAGGTGTTAATTTCCTTTTCCTTTCTGTGTCAGTTGTCAAGTTTTCCTGGGGAGGGTGAGGATAATTTTGGAATGCAAGGTTAATTTTTGTTTCAGGAGGAAAATGTTCAACCAGCCCTCCAAGTCTCCTGGACAAGACTTTCTGCCGTCACTACTTCCTGTGGTCCCCCCTTGGGATTTCCTGGAACTGAAAGAGAGACAGTCTGGAGAGAGGAGTATTTGGCTTAATGCAGCTGTCAGGCAGCTGTCACCCTCTGGCCCCTCTTTCTTCATCTTCTTTTTTTCCCCTTAAAAACAAGGACATTGTCTTGCATAACCACAGTACAATTAACAGATTCTGGAAACTAAACAGTGATACAGTTCTATTATCTAATATATAGTCCATATTTAAACTTTGCCAGTTGTTCTAATAATGTCATTAGAACCCAATCCAGGGTCACATAGCCTTTCTTTCCTTTAATCTGGAAAGTTTTTGAGCTTTTCTGTATTGTTCATGCACTGATGTTTTCTTGAAACATGAAGGATCCCCTCTGGGGCTTTCTGGGTCCTGTCCAGGTTTTCCTTATCCCTGTGCAGGGCTGACTAGGGTTAAGGCGATCACTTGACTTGGGGTGGGGGTGACTTGAGACACTTTCCTTAGATGTAAAATTTAAGGGGATTAAAAAAACTCAGTAATTAAGATAAATAACATCTCAATGCAATATTTTTAAAAATCAAAACTCATGCAAACATTTCATGAAGATCAAAATATGAACTTTAAATAAAGACAGGATCAATAACAGTGCCACTCCAAGCCATATTGAAGTCTGAGGCAAAAGAGAAATCTGGTAAATCTGATCCTGTCTTTTTTTGAAATGTTGGTATTTCATTCATCATGGATTTTTAATGTTACTTTTTATTTTTAAAAATATTGCTTTAAAATATTATACATCTTGATTGTGGGGTTTTGGGATGGTCCTTATACTTTGCATCACAACCCTACCCCACCCCCAGCCCTGCAGGGTAGAGCTTCTCCCTCTCCCCATCATCTGACCCTCAGAACAAGGGGGAGAGAGGGGGGCTCCCAGCCAGGAGGAGGGAAGGTAGGGGACAGAGCAGAAAGGAGGAAGAGGAGGGGTACAGAGCCCTGGAACCCAGCCAGGTGTCTGGCCAGAGCTCTCTAACAGCTTCCAGCTGCTTCCACACCCACCAGACTTCCGCCTTGGGAGTGGTGTTTGGATGGTTTTTTCACCCTCTTCACATCAAATGTATGATCTAATTAGATTCTTGAATCCCTCATTTCTACCAGTCTTCCGTGTCTTGACACTGCAGTGCTCCCCTTAGTTGATCCTGTTCTGATCCTGGGAGCTCCTTGAGTGCTGTCACTGGCACCCCGAGAGCATCCTCCACCCAGTGCTGGGTGAGCACCAGAAAGACCGAGCCAGGACAGAGGAACACAGGCAGGGTGTCAGCCAGGCTGGGTTAGGTCCTGTGGCAACAAGGAAAGCACTCCGGACTGAAGTTGAAAGACCATGAGGTTAGCCTTGCCTTCCATTCATGAGGTGGGTTCTCTTAGCCAAGCCTTTGCATTTCAGGGGTTTTGATTGGTTTGGTTTGGTAAAACAAGAGTGGTACTAATACTTTTCTGTCTGCCTTGTTAGACCATAACATAATCAAATAAGATAATGATGAGAGTGCATTATGAACCGTAAAGGATTTTATTTGATGTTTTCCCTTCTGTCATAAAGCAAATAATCCTTTATTTTTTACAAAGACGATTTTCAGTTCTGCCCCATTGTCTGTTCTAAATCCGTGAGATGAGTGCATGCTAATTCAGGACCCATGTTCATCTCTGTCCCTAACTAGTAGGTTCCTAGGAAACGCTGGAATCCCTGCCCATCACATCCCCACCTCCCAGTCCCATTACCGTGGAAAGCATGATGGGTGTACCCAGGAGTAGTAGTAGTAGTTTTAATGTCTTAACTGAAGACTTTCCTTTTTTGTCGATTTCTTGAGGTATAATTGATGTATGATAAACGACATATGTTTAAAGGGTAAAATTTGATGCATTTTGTGAAACTATACCCACAATTAAGATAATGAACATATCCATCAACTCCCCATTTTCTTCCTGCCTCCTTGTAATTATCCTCCCTCCACCCTGTCCCCAGGCAGCCACTGCAATGCTTTCTGTCACTATAGATTAGTTTGCAATTTTTAGGATTGGAATCATACAGTGTATACTTGTATTTGTAGAGGAAGGTGTCTGGCTTCTTTTATGCAGCATAAATATTTTAAGAGTCAACTATAGTGTTGCATATTTCAATAATTGATTCTTGTATTGCTGAGTGGTATTCTGCTGTATGCATGTAACACATTGAACTCACATGTTCGTGGATATTTGAATTATTTGTAGTTTGGGGCTATTACAAATAAAACTGCTGTGAACATTGTGTACAAGTCTTTGTGTGGACATATGCTTTCTTTTTTAGGGAGTAAATACCATAGAGTAGAGTCAATGGGCTGTATGGTGGATGTATGTTTAACTTTTAAAGAAATTGCTAAACTGTTTTCCAAAGCAGATGTACCATTTATATACTCACCAACCGTATGTGAGAGTTCTAGTTCCTCTACATTCTTGCCAATACTTGGTATGGTTGGTCTTAATTTTAGCTATTCTAGTGGGTTTGTGTAGTGGTATCTCATGGTGGTTTCAATTTGCATTTCTCTAATAAATACTGATATTGAACATCCTTTCATGTCGTTTGTTTTTTTTTAATATTCCTGTATCTTCTTTGTTGAAGATACTGTGGTGTTTGCTGTCTTAAGTTGTGAGAATTCTTTATATATTCTAGATAAAAGTCCTGTGTCAGTTACATGTTTTACAAATGCTTTCTCTCACTGTATGACTTTCCGTTTCATTTTTCTAACAGTGTCTTAAAGAGCAAAGTTTTTTTATTTTGATGAAGTTCCATGTATTGATTTTCCTATATAGTTGGTACATTTTATGTCATATGTAAGACATCCTCACCAAATGCAGTCACTAAGATATTCTCCTCTGTCTTCTAGAAATCTTATAGTTTTGGCTCTTCCATTTAGGTGAGTGGTCCATTTTGAGGGTTTATTTGTTTGTTTTGAGTTGGGGTATCATTCTGTCATCCAGGCTGGAGTTCAGTAGCACAATTATAGCTCACTTCAGTCTCATCCTCCTGGACTCAGATGATTCTTCCTCCTAAGCAGACAAGGTCTCGCTATGTTGCCTAGGCTAGTCTCGGACTCCTGAGTCCAAGCGATCCTCCTGCCTTGGCCTCCCAAAGTGCTGGCATTATAGGCATGAGCCCCTGCATCTGGCCTTGAGTTCATTTTTTATTGATAGTGTCAAGTTTGTTTGTTTGGTATATGGATCTCCAGTTTCTCCAGCATCATGTATTGAAAAGACTGTTGTTCCTCATTAAATTGCCTTTTATACCTTTGTAAAAAACCGGGTGATCAAATATGTGTGGATTTGTTCCTGAACTCTCTATTCGGATCCATTTATCTATACATGTATCTTTATGCCAACACTGCTTTGTCTTGATTATTGTAGGTTTATAATAAGTCTTGAAGTCAGATAGTAAAGTCCTCCAACTTTATTTTTTTTTTTAAGTTTTTGGCTATTCTGGGCCCTTTGACTTTCCATGTGAATTTTAGAATCAGCTTGTCAACTTTACAAATATTTTTATCGGGATTGTGTTGTATCCATAGAAAAATATGAGAATCAACATCTTAACACTATTGAGTCTTCTGATCCATGAAAATAGTATTTTTCTCCTTTTGTTTAGATTTGATTTAATTTCTTTCAATAATGTCTTGTAGTTTTCAGTATATAGGTCTTACATATCTTTTGTTAAATTTATTCCTAAGTATCTTACATTTTTACACTATTATAATTGATAGCTCTAGATTTTTAATTTTTTTATTGTTTGTTGGCAGTCTATAGACATACAACTGATTTTTTTATATTGACTTTGTGTCCTGAGTCTCCCCCTCCCTCCTTTTAAAATTTAACAGAGCAGGAAACCAGAGATACTGGGGTACAGGATATTTGCATGACATGATTAACATTTAAAATAGCATGTAAAAATAGCATCTTTCTTTTTTTTAAGTCAGTAGGTCATTTCAGTAGCAGCCTTGCTAGAAAGGTGTCTAGAAAGGATGGAAATGCAGGGTGGTGTGGTAAATTCTGACCCTACACAGGTAGAACACCTGCAGACCTCTGGGGTATTCTTAGGGTGAATGGAACAAGGGGGAATGCAGTGCAGCCCCTTTAAGAAACCAGGCCAGCAGCCATCAGGCCACTAAGAAGGCAGCCCAGGAGATGAGATAAGGTTCCCAGCTGATTTAGACCAGGGTCCTGAGCCACAGTGGCTGGACTACTGATAGGCAAACAGGAACCAGGGGTGATAAGGAGGAGGTGCCAGCTACAAAACCCAGGCTAGTATGAGGTGGAACAGCCAAATCATGCATCTAGGGTCTGAAAGGAGAAGGGGCGACTAATTGCGGATGTGTAGAGAGAACACCTGTATCCTCCTATATATCCTATTATATTTATAATCATAGTAAAAAAGAAAAGGCACTCTGCTTTATATGTAGTAAATGCTCAGTAGATATGTGCTGTTGAGTTCTTTATGTTCAGGTGATATCTTTATGCTCTAGTGAGATGATCGGATACGGGGTTTGGTGATGATTACCTGATTTTTCTTTCTCTAGCTAGGAAAATCCTGGCAAGAATTTACTCTGTCAAGTCTGGAGCTGCTCCTATTCACATAATCTGCCTAGATTTGCATGTGTCCTACACTAGATGCCTTTATGCTGAATTGGGTTTCCCCAAACCAATTGCCTTCTTTTTTTTTTTTTTTTTTTAAAGCAGGATTTATTGAGAGGACAGAAAAGCTTCCAGAGTGGGAGGGGACCCGAGGGGTTGCCCCAGTTGCCTATTTTTTAAGGAATAAAGAGATTTACCTCTACTCATTCTTGCTCACCTTTCATCTGCATCCTCCAAAGATGCAAAATGATCTATCTCTGCAACTCTGAAATAAAAGGATTCCTGTGTTTGGGTAGTTTATGCAGATCCAAGGAATTCTTTGCCTGTCAATGTGTTCCCCCTCTTAGTTTCTAGGATAATTCCTAGTTCCACAGTCCAGACTCCTCAGTGGGGCAGGGAGATATTAAGGCAAAGAAATCCTCTAGCTAAACAGTCAGAAACCCAAACTGCTTAGAAGCCTTCAAGGATTTGTGCATTGCACCTGGACAGAGCTGTCAGAGGCAGTTACTTGAATCTGAAGAACGCCTTCCCACTGCTTCCTGTCCCTGGGCTAGGGATGCTGTGACTACCTTTGTCTGTTCTTTTTCCTCCAGGAATAAATAAAAATATCATCCCTCCCCCAGATCCCAGCACCTCTATTGGCCCGCCAGGCAAATATTTCATAATATGGGCTCATCCAATTGGGCATTGTGCCAGAGCCAAGCGCCTCAGGTTGCGAGTGTGCTCCAATCAGGCAGGGTGGCCTGGGTGGGACTAGAGGGCTCTCCCACTCCACATGGGAGGCAGCGGCATTACTCAGGTGGATGGTATCAAGGTGGGAGTTGCTACTTTTTGAAGGTAGGGTAGAGGGGACAGGGCTGCCCATCAACCGGCTGGAGGCAACCCAGCACTGAAGGGGTTAAGGCCAGCCAGCATGTGTGGCTGTTAATGATTGCTACCCACCAGGGACCCGGTGAGTATTAAAGAAAAAGCTTTTCCCTATTCCTGAGTGTGAAAGAAGTCAGGGCTAGAGGCAGCAGAGGGGACAGCAAAGAAGAGCTGGTGAGTCAGTGATTATGTGTCTGGTCTGTGTTTGTCTGGGTGGCTTTGGCGTAGAGAAGGAAGCACTAGCGATTCCCATTCCATCAGCTAGAGTGGGCTTTGTTACAACCAGATACAAATGCTCAGCTTGGGGCCAGATGCCAGTATCATTACTATTTATTAGGAGGAAATCTTTAGAATTATCTTAGGGGTGAACTACTTAGCACAGAAACCGTTGTCTGTCCTGATACCAAGACAATGGTTGTGTGTGGACACAAAGCTGGAGCCGCTGCTCGTCCTCCCTCTCTCTGAGCCATTGTCTCCAGAGAGGAGCTCAGGGACTCTGGGCAGAAACAGCGTCTGCTCCTCTTATGGGCCGATTTCCTGGGACCAGCCATGGAAGGAAGGCAGGCAGGCAGGCGGAGAGAACACAGCCACAGGAGACTGGGATAGTTGCGCTCTCACCTGTGATCCTTTTTACTTAGCAGAGTCAGGTGTGGAGAGGTGTGGGACAGGACAGAATGGGGCACCGTGGGGTACAGCAAGTTGAGGGGAGAACTCTTCACTCATTAAGATGACAGCGTTGTCATTTGGGAGCAAAGCTGGAATCCAGGAAGACAGAGAACCAATCTTTTGCATTTAGATTCCCGTGGTCCCATTTCTTCAACTTCCCCTTTGGTTCACTTGTCTTCTTACCTTCCAAAATATTTGTGTTCTTTGACCCAGCACCTTCTCATGATACGTAAGGCTTGTGCAGGGGGTGTGGATAAGAGTTCCTTGGCATTGTAAGTGGAGGTGGATACACTGACTTTTCTCAGTTGATAGTATCTCTCTCTCTCTCTCTCTCTCTCTCTCTCTCTCTCTCTCTCTCTCTCTCTCTCTGTGTGTGTGTGTGTGTGTATTCAAGCATGCCCATGTGAGTTCTTTTTTAAAGAGAGACTGTCACCAAAAAAGAAATATTGGCTTTAACGTTGGCCACCCCCCTGCTCCCACCCCTCAACTAGGAATCCTTTTGTTCCCCTGCCTCTTTCTCAGGAGAAAAAGATCTGATGATATAATGGTGATATTAGGTTGGACCTAGGCGGAACTGGGCCCTGGAGAGCCTGCTGGGTAGGAACAGGGTGCTCCCTGTACCAGTCTTGAAGGCAGATTTGAGAGATAAGGTAAACCCAACCCCCGTGGTGCTTTCAGCTGTGGTGCTTCCTCTGACTGGGCTGCCCATAGGCAAACAGAAACCAGGCACAATAAGGGGGAGGTGCCAGCCTCTAGACCCAGCAGGGCAAGAGCTGGAGCAACCAAATGTCTGGGCACCTGAGGCCAAGAAAGGGGGGAAGTAGAGTCTAGGAGAGGGATAGGGGTACTTGTGTCCTGCCTCGTATTAGGAGTCAGCCACAAATGTGACCAGCCGACCTCCAGTCTTCCACTCTGGGGGAAGAAGTAGAGAGGGATTGTCATGCCCAGGCAGGGGGCCTTCATGGGGGTCATCTGTGCAGTTGCCCCTGATGCTCAGAAGTGTCCAGTGCTTGATTAAGTACTCTGCTGTGGCCATCTTGAAATTCTTCAGTTTTGAACAAGAGACCCTGCAAGTTATGCAGAGAGTCCTATTCCCAGGCCAAGTCAGAAGTCACAGCAGCTCAGTAGTTGCTCACATACTGCAACAGGTGTAGGCAGACTCACCTGTTACTCAGGTGTCACTTGCCAAGGCTGACTCCTGTCCTGCCTGGGACCTGCACTGCATCCCTCACCCTCTCCTCCTCTGTTCTTACCCTAAGGCATTCTGTCCCTCCTCCATGCAGCTTCCCTGCCTGCCCAGGCAGGGGAGGGGCAGCAGTGTCCCAAGTCTGACTGTCTCCCTGCCTCCCTTCCCAGGTCCTCCCTTGTCTGGGCTGCAGCCGGCTGGTAGGTGCTTTAGGCCAGGTCTAGGCCTGGGAGAACCTCTTCCCTTCCTCTGAGATCTTCCCTCCCCTCTGCAAGCCGTGGTTATCAATGGACACACTCTGGCACCAGCTTCATGTGCTGTTTGTTTAGGAACAGGCTGTTTTCCTGTGATTATCATAGGCTCTAGGTCAGGGCGGGTGTGGGGCAGAGATGGAGGAGGGGCGGGGAAGCAAGAGTCCTGAGCCTGAGACTGGATGCTCCTCTGTCTTATCCCCTCTGTGGGAGCTCCTCCCCCCGGACCAAAGGGCCCAGAAGACCTCTGTTTCCTCCTCCCTCCTCTAGCATCAGTCAGAGGTAGACCAATTCAAGAAGGAAAAGGGGGGCCGGGGAGAGAAACAGGTTCCCGGCATCTCTAGCCCCCTTCCCAATTCTTTTTCCTTTCCAGCTCTGCTCTTCCACCTCCTCAGGCTGCCCTATAGATAGCCTTCCCAGGGCCTCACACTGGACCTGCGCTGTTAGCAACAAAACTCTGAAACCCCGGAGAAGCGTTTTAATGCACATGACTTCAAAACAATGGGTTGTTCAAATTCATTTTGATTGGACTTGGGAATGTATCATGTGACTTTTAACTTTTTGTTGTTGTTGACAGCAAATTTTCCTTTCATTTTAGTTTAGCTTAGGACTGTTTCCTAAAGACACTGAGCACATATTGGTTGGTGGAAGGATAAACTGGTTTAGAATGAAGTGTTTCATAGAATTCAAAAATATTAGAACAGGCCAGGCTCGATGGCTCAGCCTGTAATCCCAGCACTTTGGGAGGCCGAGGCGAGAGGATTGCCTGAGCCCAGGGGTTCAAGACCAACCTGGGCAACTTGGTGAGACCTCGTCTCTACAGTAAATCACAAAAACTAGCCAGGTGTTGTGGCGTGCATCTGTAGTTCCAACTACTTGGAAGGCTGAGGCGGAAGGATGGCCTGAGCCCAGCAGGTCGAGGCTGCGGTGGCCGTGAGCGTGCTACTGCACTCCAGCCTGGGCAACAAGAGAAGGACTCCAACTCAAAAAACAGAAACAAAACAAAACAAAAAATTAGAACTGGAAGGTAGCTTAGAGAACATCTGGTCCAGCACTGTCCAATAGAATGTTCTACAGTGATGGAATGTTCTATAACTGTTCTGTCCAGTATGGTAGCCACTGTGGCTACTGAGCTACAATGCACTGTGGCTAGTAAGCCTAAGGAACTAAACTTTTAATTTTGTTTAATTAAAATTTGAATAGCCACGTATGGCTAATGGCTATCAAACTGAATGGTGCAGATTTGGGATAGCAGTATTTTATTCCTTTATTATATTAATGATTCAAACATCAGCCACTTACAAAACAACTATTATGTGCCAAGATGCTTTAAATATGTTATCTTATTTAGTTCTCCCAATACTACTCCATTTTACAGCTGGGGAAACTGAGACCAGAAAAGTAAAGTGACTCGGTAGTGGCCAGTTACTGAGAATCCTGACTCTGAGACCCTTTGCCTTAAAGGGAATCCACACACTGTCCATTCTTTGCCATCATGTGATAGCTTTTTCACAAGCTCTACAAGCCCCTTTCCAGATCTTACACTCCCTCTCTGGGATGTCAGGCCAGCTCACAAAGGACTGTCTCAGTCCACAGAGGCAGAAGACACCAAATACTCTCCTAGGCACCGTCATTTTCTGACTGGTTCCACGGGCGGCCCTTGTTCCCAGGCTCCTTTCGGATCCTCCCTCCAAGGCAGACAGCAATCCAGGGAGATTCCTCTGTCCTCAGAGCCCTTGGCAAGTTCCCCAAGTACATGGGAAGTTCCAGACGCCTCACTTCTGGCAAAAAGCGGTGTTCAAATTTTCCCATAATTCATCTGTGTCTTAGCCTATCCTGTTATGCCCAGTCCAAGAGAGAAGACCAGTTGAGCCCTCCTGGGCGGCAGAATGGTGTCCCCGGGCAGGTGTGGAGCAACACTAAATGAGAGCCTGCCATTGTCACCCCCTCACCACGCGGCCCCCCTGAGGAGGAAGGCTGTCCTGGCTCCTGCTCTCCCACTCCAGCTGATTTATTGCTTTCCTCTTCTCCAGACAAAGCCTCTGCTTTATAGACTCTTATCAGAGTCTGGCTGGCCAGTAGCGAGAGGAGGTAAAGGAGGGGCCACGGAGCAGATGGAACTTGCCCATTGATCCCCATGAGAGGGATTTGAGGCTGAGCGCTCCTGCCTGCTTCAGTCACTATGCAACATCCCAACCCAAACAGCACATGCCCCCTCCTCCAGGCTGTGGTCAGATGCTAGGCTGCTCCCACAAATGCTCCCTCAGACAGCTACTCAGCTCCCACCATGTGAGGTACAGGTCAGGGCACAGCAACAGGGAAGGCCAGGCTGTGGGCCATCTGTGTATGGCTGCCCTGCCATGCCTCTGCACCTGGGCAGGTCTTATTGGACTAATATTTGTGGGTACCCCATATCACACATAGTCCCCAGACCTGTAGCCCACAGGTGTGTAGCTTAACCAGTGAAAAGCTTTCATCACTGTGTTTTTGGAGTGGATCTTGTGAAACTGGAATCTCTCCCCAAATCCTCCAGCTTGCTCCCTGTTTTTGGGAGATGAGGAACTCAGATTGGGCAAATAACAGGGACTGGGGACATCCAAGAGGACTTGAACTTTATCTTGTCTCTCTTGTCACTACAGCTTGCCTGATGCTGAAATGGATCTTCCTTGCATCCTTCTCTGTAAGGACCAGGGGGTGCATAAGTTTTATTTTCCCTCTGTTCCATACCACTTTAGAGCATCATAACCTTTCTTTTTCTGCTGTCTGATCTAGTGGGAAATTCTTTAAGGGGAATCCACACACTGTCCCTTCCTTGCCATCATGTGACAGCTTTTTCACAAGCTCTACAAGTCCCTTTCCAGATCTCCCTCTCCATGTTGTTTCCCCATCTTGTGTTGCCTATTGAATGAGGCATCACTTAGTACCATTGATTTACTGTTAAAACGAGAAAACAAAGACACCGTACAGCTTGACTCAAATTCCTGACTTGGGATCCAAGAAGGCACTGGTAGCTTTGGGGAATGTGGAGGAGAGAGATCAGCCAGCCTCATTACTCTCCAAACACTCACTGGGTAAAATTCCTTCCGTGGGGTGGGGTAGGGTGGGGTCAGTGCTCTCTATAGGACACCAGAAGCAGATCTGCTGAGTTAGGGATGAAGAGATGGTTTCAGTGACCTTCTGTAGACCCGGAAGCAGACAGCTGGGCTGCCTCAGCCTCCGAAGGCCAGGGTTTGGGATTCAACTTAGAGCCAGGGGAGGGTGGTGGTAATTAATTATTGCCCTGCCCTGTTACCCCTTGGGTTCCTTTCCATGTTGCTGACTATCAGGAGAATGCAACTTGGAGGTGAGGGGGGAGCCTTTCTTCTCTGCTTCTATCTGGCTCAGCCACTGAGGGGAAGGTTGAGAGAAGAAAAATCTGGAGCTGGAGCTATGTGCAGCTCCTTCTCCTTTTATTTCCTGTTCTCTTAAGCAGGGAACAAAACAAGAGCACACAGCACAAGGCGTGTGAGCAGCTCCAGGGAACCGAACTGCCCCAGTTCTCCAAGTTGGGTCAGAGTGAAAGAGTCGTAAAACCTCCATTCTCAACTACTGGAAGGGACTTTAGTGCTCAGACGGTTAAGGTCTGGATATCACTAAGAATGATATTCAATAATTTATCAACCAGAAAGGATGCTGGCCTGGAGTCCTGGAGGACCCTGTGGTGCCAGGCATTAACACTTCCATCTCTGGGTCGCAGAGGTGGGAAGGTCGTGGGCCAGGAGGTAGGGCAGGGGCCTTGTGGAAAGACTTGGGGGATCAGCTCTTTATTAACCAACATAGGAGCATTTCAGTCTCAATAACTGGCGTGGTTATCCTGACAATCTACCCTAGTTATCTTCATTTTTCAGAAGACAAATGGAATTTCATGAAGTAAAACAATCAATGTAAAGATAAAATATCCAAGCTAGGGTAGAGGATCAGCATGAAGTTCCCCTACATGACATCTATATTCTCTCTCCCTCTCCCCACTCGCCCTCCCTCCTCCTCCCTCCCCCTTCCCT
>NW_007253176.1:408824-492114 GCF_000164805.1 Carlito syrichta
ATATATATATATATATATATAGATATATATATATATATATAATTGATCCTTGAACAACATGGGCATTAGGGACACCAACTTTCTCGTGCAGTCAAAAATCCAAGTATAATTTTGACTCTCCAAAAACTTAACAGCTAGTAATTATAGCGCGCTGTTGACTGGAAACCTCACCAACAATGTAGTCAATTAACAAATATTTTGTCTGTTATATGCATTATATACTTTATTATTACAATAAAGTAAACTAGAGGGGAAAATGCTGTTAAGAAAACTCCCTCGCATTCTCCCTCCCCTTCTCCCTCTTCCTCACTCTCTCTCTCCTCCCTGAGTGTGAACCCATTACTCTGACTACAGAGTATTAATTTTTTTTTTTAAGTACACAGTGCCCTCCTACCCTTACCCTGCCAGCTTAGGCTTTACAGTCTCTATCATGGGAATAGGGAACCATCTAGTCCCGGAGCAGGGTATAGGAGACATTGCAGTGACAGACTGGGGAAGGACAGGTACATAGGCTGCAATGAAGGAAACCCGGATCCTCCCTGATTTGTGATTTCCCTTCTGCATCCACTCAGCCGTCTCTTCTGTTTTCTGTTGGAGGAAGGGGCTGAGCTCAGGTAGAATTCCCTCAGCCTTTCATCACTGGCTGTAACAGGTTTAGGGTATGGTGGTGGACTGTAAGAATAGACTGAGTTAAGCACGGGGTCTCATCTCCTAGACACGCAGCTGAGTAGCTTAGCATTTTTGGATGCTCCAGACTTACTTGGGGGAGAGCACTGTCTTCTTGCCATTTTGGAAGTAACTGTGACATCACAGGAAGAAGGGTCAAGGGCAGAGGAGAAAGGAGTGAGCAAGTACAAGGCTGGGTGAGAGCCTCTGGCAGCTGGTCCTCAGCACGTGTAGGACTGGTATTTTGATCTGCAAGTAAAACATGGGAAAAAAACAGTGTTGTTTAGAGGGGCTCCTTCACACCTGCAAAGCCATAGATGTGCTGCTGAGGCCTTCTGAGCTACTTTGACCTCTTCTTTTTTTTTTTTTTTCGAGTCAGGGTTTTTCTCTCTGTCACCCAGGCTGGAGTACAGTGGCATAATCATGGCTTACCACAGCTGCCATCTCCAGTACCAAAGCAATCCTCCTGCATCAGCCTAGGCATGTGCCACCATGCCCAGATAATTTTTTGATGTTTTTGTAGAGTCGGTCTTGCTATGTTGCCCAGGCTGGTCTCAAACTAAGCTTAAGCAATCCTCCCACATTGGCCTCCCAAAGTGCTGGGATTACAGGCATATGTCACTGCTCCTGGCCCTTTGACCTCTTCTTTCTGTGGCAGCAATAGGCAGGATATAGCCATAGGAGGGGTTTTGGTGAGAAGAGGTTGGCTAGGCAAATGTATTTTCTCCTAGAAGTGGCTGGAGGAGCTTCGGGAATCAGGCATGTCAAGATGGTTGGAAATGTAAACCGAGTTGGTTTTTAATTGGGACAGAATGCTGGAGCAGATAAGGCTCCTTGAAAATAGTGATGAGATTCAGAGTGGGAGGCGGAGAGCAGGAGCCAAACCTCTGCCCACCTTCCCCTCCTCTGTGGCAGCAGAAATCCTCCCTGGAGTGTGGACAGTCTCAGCTTGGAATTTGCTAGCTGGGAGAAAGAAGGAAGTGGGAGAGATGGGCCCCAGGCAGCCCCCCCTTTCCACTTGCCTGCAAACCTCTCTCTCCACCTAATGAGCTGTAATGCTGGAGGCCAAGGCCTCTTCAGGATGGGGAAGCCGGGCCAGGGTGAATTCTCTGTCAGCAGATTCTCGGAAGCTATGGAAATGAAGCAGCTTGGTGTACGGCAGATAACCAAGAGGACCCAGAGGGTAGAAGGAGTGGAGTGTTGCTCCACTTGTTCAAGGCTGATCACAGTGGGAGCTCTGGACATCCGGTGTGCGTGCTCACATGTGTGTGTGCATGCACGCATGTGCATGGGTCCACATATGCACACATGAATACCTGCAGAGGGTCATGATGACTCAGGTTGATTTTGCTGCTTTTGACAGTGTAGGGCCAGGTATACCCCACATGGAAGCCGACTCTTGAAGAGAATGCTTGGAGATGAAGCAGGACTTAGTTATTGATACAGTGAGGCATCACTAGGCCCTAGGGCCAAGGATATCTCTTGAACTATAGAAAAGCCCCAACTAGGTGGAGAGACAAAGTCTGGAAAACGGAGAGGATCTGCCTGTTTTCTTTGAAATTTATTGGTTTTGGCGCATCTAGAATGCCCACCTCCAGAATTCCCAGTCCCTGCCTCACACACAACCTCTTGAGCCTGGGCCTATGTGTTTTTAATTTTCTAGCTCCTGCACTTGGCAAATTTTCTGATTTGTTTTTAAGCAGCATACTCACAACCATTACCTCTTATGCATAAAACATGTCACATTTTGAAAGTTTACGGCTATTATTTCATAGAATTAGTATATGTGTTGCTGAAGCAAGCACTATTATTTCAAAGAATTAGAAGGTACCTCATTTGCACACAAGGAGACTAAGAGCTCAAGAAATAAAGTTGCACTGCTAATTCATGCTAGATCTTGGACTGAAAGCCTGATGCTGCCAAGTTCTCTGTCTGCTGGTGGCACTGCCATGGGACCACCCTCATAGGTACAGTGGGTATGACCACCTACTGAACAATCCCAGAGTTTAGGGATGTGCCTACCTCCCCCACACAATCTCCCTTACTGTTTGTGATTCTCCCTTTTCTTGGGTAGAATTTGAGAGGTCCATTTGGATATCATAACCATGTGTCCTGAGAACCTTTGATATCCAAAAGGTTTAAGGAAAGAGGAGTGAGAAAATGGATTACCTAACCTTGGTTCCTTTAAAAAAATTTTTTTTATTTTAAAGATGTGGGGCACAATTTCAGGGTTAGGTAAACAAATGTTCATTATGCGGGTACCCTTGTGGATGAGGTATGCTCCCCTCCTCCCCCGGCAGTTTCCTAATTACTCCCAATCCTTTTCTTATTGTATTATGATAATTGTTCAAGGTTTTCTTATGAGTGTTTGGTTCCCTTTTTAATGTTCTGCATCTAGTAAGTTCTTCTTGATGTCTCACCTAAAGTGAAAAATCTGCCATCTCGTGCAGTATAATGGCAAAGGGAGAGATCCCAGCTCTGTATTCTGTGTGCTGATTTAATCCTGAGGATTTCAGAGCTCTCCAGGAGCAGGGGAAGCCCTTGAGCCTTTCTTCCTTCCTACTTCCTTGTGCTGTCTTAACCGGGCATGGGAGAAGTAATTTGACTTGCAACTTAAGCAAAGGCTGTGGGAGGCCCCTGAGCTCAGCTTGAAGAGAAAGGGGATATTTTTGCCTTCTAGAGGAAGAAAACTCATTTTCCCAAAGCATCTCACCCCCTCCTTCTCCTGTGCAGATGAGCTTAATTTTCTTCTCCTCCTACTGAAGATGGATCAAAGCCAAGCTGTATATTCAGGAGGGAGCCAGGCAGGGAAGCTGAGTGAGGGGGCGAGGGGGCAGAAACAGAGCTTCCCTCATGGAGAGGAAGTAATTAGTTTGAAGACAGAGCTAAGATAGGGAAGCCCTTGGTAATAAAATGTTAAACTCCAAATACAGGTAGTTAAAAATTAAACCAGAGCATGGAGAGTTTATTTTATTAGTCATCCAACAAATATTTACTGGGTACCTACTATGCATGGGCAGGAGCCTCGCATGGGCACCAGGAGAGGGCCCGACTCTCCATGACCCCAGCAGGACCCAAGTAGCTGGATTAGGGACAAGGAGAAGATGCGATCTGAAAACTGAGGCCTCCTGTCACCAGGATAAGTCATTTGCCAAAGTCCCACTAAATGGCTGAATATATTGACCTTTTAGATTTAAGATTAAGCTGTTTAAAATATCAGCAGCTGTCGACCCCGGTTATATCTGACCAGCTTGTCTCATCATGGGTTAAATAATCATGTTGTCCATTAGCTTTTCCATTCACTGATAGAATTGTTCCCTGACTCAATCCAAAAAATTAGATTAACCCCTCCTTTTCAGTGTCTGTTGTGACATCACAAAGTTGCCATAGCAACAGACTATGATGTCAACAGACTGCCTGGTGCTGCTAAAAAGAGCCACGTTGGTCAAAAAAAGAATCTGTCATGCAAAGACAAGATGGAATAATATAGAAGCCAGAGGAGCTGAAACAGGATATCAAAAAGAACATCTTAGAAGGATAAGATAACAGTGAGTCTGGAGGCTCCTTTCTAGAACTAGAAATAACCAAGGTGCTTAATGAAGATTGACTGGAGAGCAGGCTTGTCTAGAGGCAGGGGAATGGAAGAGATGACCTTCAGAAGGCCCTTGAGGTCCAAGGATCCTAAGACATGAAGGACATTTGGGAAGGGGGAGAACTGACCAGCTTTGGCCTCTGGAGAATTCAGGGGCATTAACATCGATGCAAACTTCCTTGCTTCTGACCAGATCTGACAATCACCAGCTGGAACTTGTCTTCCTCTTGCTTTTGGGAAGATTTTCAGCAATAAACACACAATGACCCCCTCTCAAGCCCCATTTGCTGCCCCCTTCCTCGCAAGCCTTGGGAGGAGGCTTTCCTCCTTCGATTTCGCCTGAGCAAAGAAGCCCAATCCTTGCCACCAGCTCTGGCTCCACAGCATCCACGCCTATCTGCTCGACCTGCTCCCCATCAGCAGGACCACACCACACAGAGGGCAGGTGACCTGGGGCTGTGTCTGAGGGGACCTTGCTGGGGAGAGCAGGCAGAGAAGCATCACTTACTAGGCTCCTGTCGGTTCAGAAGAAGGCTGGACAGGCTGAGAGGAGAGAAAGGAGACTCAGTCGGTCTCAGCTTCTCAGCAGCGGCAGCGATCACAGCAAATGAATCTGGAGCATCATTTAACCCCGTGCCCACAGGATCTGAAGCAGCTCTGAGAAGCAAGTGGATTTTTAGCTCAAGAGCTTGTGTTCTGAGCTGGGAGTTCGGGAGGCGGGAGGAGTGTCTCCCCGCAGGTCGGGCTGGCATGGGTTTCTGTCGTGCAGATGGGAACGCAGCCCCAGACTCTTCCACCCGCCCAGCTACTCTGCGTCCTTAGCTCAGTGAGGTCGGACTACCTTGAAGTGGCACACCTGCTCCGTATATGCTTGTCTCTCCTTTTCAGCGTTTTTTCCTTGGGGACCTGAACTGGGAAGATGTCATCCCCTCCTCGTTGACTCTGCTCCAGTACTCTGACCGGTACCATTCTGGCCTAATATTAGAAAGCCACAGGCCTACTAGAGCACCTGGGCGACCCCTGCCACCACCCAGGGAGAGCCCCTTCAGCCTTCTCCAGTGCCAGAGCTGGGGAGGAGGGGGAAACCAGTGGAGTCTTAGCCACAGAGTCTTGGCTGCATCTCTGCCACAGCATTACGATTTGGACCGGAGGACTTACTTCTCAGAGGGATGGTAGGAGCAGGGTGGCTGGCGGGTCCTCTGAGGCTGCCATACTGGGGACGAAGCTGCCAAAAAGATGCTGAAGTTTCGGGCTGATCGACGGGCCAGGTAGGGATTTCTTCCACAGACCATGAGCCAAGTTAAGTCAGAGCAGGCTGCGTTGGCCGTTCATCCTGTTTGCATCTGGGGGCTTCGGAGTGAGGGGCCTGCTTGAGATGACCTGGAGAAGGAAGCATAGTTAGGTCAATGGTTGCTGCATTGCAGTGCTTGTGAAAGGGAAGCTATTTTGAAATTGGTAGCGCTGGGATGGAGAGAGGACGTCATTTGTAGGGGTTGCTGGGTAGGAGAGTCTGGGGCAGGGAGAGATTTGCCATCCCCTTAAAGACTTGTGATGGTTGGCAGCAGACTGTGTGCGTGCCTCTCTCTGTGTATGTCTGTCTGTGTCAGTGCCTGCAGGGAAGATTCCAACAGTTCCGCTGGGAACATACAGAGGAGAAGGAGACTGGGGGGTCAGGGCAGGGGGTGGGTGCTCTGTGCTGCTAGGAAGAAGCAGAGAACTTGGCACCTCAAGGGACTTTAGTTGTCTGCGTGCCTCCCCCCTCCCCAGAGGCCCCCTAGGTGGGGCAGATTAAGGGACAAGGGTAACTGGGACCAGCTACTCTTCCTGACAAAGATCCCCTGTGATTAAGTTGAGGAGCCTGTGCTTGTTGGACCTGGTAGGAGGGTGAGAAGAAAGTTTGGGAAGTGGGGAGCAGGCTATCAGTATGCTAGACTGAGAGCCCAGACCTGGTGGATGCTGGCCAATTTTGGGTCCTGGCTGGCAAGCCTGGGCTGCAAAACCCAGATTTCCACATAAACTACAGGCACTGCCTGCTGTGCTTTTATCTTCAACACGTCTTTAGATGAGATCTGAACATGACAGCTTTGGAAGCTGAGAAACACCCTTTGATATTATCTTTAGCTTCAGCAGACAGCCCAAGGGCTGGGCTGTGTCCTGGACTACTGAAAGGGGGTCCCCAAAAGGTTATTTTAGATCTCTCATGCAGCTAAGGGACCAAGCTGAGCTCTCCTCGCTCAGGTGCTGGCTGACCTGCTGCCTGTTGGGCAGAGCTGGCCCTCTGCGTGTGCTAAGCGGCCCAGGCCCAGCCATAGCAGTCTCTGTCCCGCAGCCTGCTTCTTAGGGTACAGAGGAGCCTGCTCTGGCAGTGTTTCTCAAGAGGGATGGGTAAAGACCTTAAAACACCTAGCCCCTCACTGGCTGAATGCTAGAATCTCCACGACTACATTCTTGCCAATGGCTGCCCCGCTTTACAGAATCCACCTCAGGTGACTCCAGGTGTGGCTTAGTCCTGCGGCATCAGCCCCCTTCAAGCTCTGTCTGCCGCCTTCCTCCCCCATCTCCCCCAAGAGCCTCCTGGGGAACTATCCTGTCATTCAGCAGAGCCACAGCAGGACTCGCGACACTGCGCCCCATCTGCCTCTGCACACGCCCCGCCCCTGGAGCTTACTCCCTCCTGCTTCCTGGCAGGCTGACCTCACAACACCCCACCACACTCTGAGCCACAGCATCCCTTAATTAGATCTGACTGTTGAGCCAGCACTGACCTTCATGCCTGACAGCTCCTGAGGTCTCAGGGACATCAAGTAGCCCTTAGAAGGGAGACCCTGGGCGTAGGTTGTGGATGGGTCCCATCTCAAGCTTGAGGCTGGAGTTTCTAAATCTCCCATTTCCTTTTAAGAAGGAGAAGGAACATAAAGCAGAAGGAGTTCAAGGTCACAAGAAGGTTCTTTCAGCAAATAATGAGGGAGCATTTTCTATGTGGAGCACTGGCAGGTGCTCCCTGGGAGAGAAGCTGCCACAAGAGAAATCTTGTGGCAGGGTTGAATGGACTCCTCCTCCCCCCAACACACACCTAGGAGGACCGCTGAAAGAGTTAAGTGAGGCTCATTTTCAGCCTCAAGGATCGCTAATAAAGCTAACACTGACTAAGGAAAAGTGACTAGGCTTCATTTCTTCCTCTCCCCACCTTCCACCTCTACCCCCACCCTGACTGCAGCCCAGCCCTCCCTCTTGCCTCCAACTGACCCTGCTGAAGGACAGAGCCACAAGCCCCTTATGGGGTCAGCTGTCCCTGTCACTGCCCAGGGTCTGTCCACCCTTTGGCTTATGTCTCTGCCTTCATTTTTACCACAACGTCTCTTTCTTTTTTTCCCCCTCTACAGCCACAATGAAAGACGGAACACATTTCTACACCCAGTGACTGGCCAGGTCCCAGAGGAGAACAAAAAATTTGACTTGAAAACGTAAGCTTGCCCCTACTTACTGGTGTTTGGTCTTTCCATCCTTAGCTACCACCATCCCACTGCCTCCTTGCAGTTGGGAAGGGGAGGGCAGTGGGGAGGGAAGGAGAGAAGAAGGCACTGGGGGTCATTCACCTCAGTTCTGAGGACCAGAAGCTTCTGAGGCCCATCTGGCCCAACACCTTCATCCAGGTTTCCTGGGGTCTGGCAGAAACCAGGTTGGCACACCACATAGGTTAAAATAAGAGTATAAGACAGGTGTGAGGTTGGCATATTACCTAGGGCCCTTTGAGGGAAGCACTGAGGAGATCTGAGATAATCATAAAAGCCAACTGCTATTCCCCTCACTGTGGATCCTAGCTCACCAAATCAAAGGAGAGAAAAAAAGAAAAGGAACAGTAATAGACTCTCAGATGTCGCTGGGCCATTGTGTCCTTTAAAGTAGAAGGAAAAGGAGTTCTGGAGTCCCAGGGTATAGTTTGTTTTTTTGTGTTTGTTTGTTTTTTGTTGTTGTTGTTGTTGTTTGAGTCTGGGTCTCACTTAGTCACCCAGGCTGGAGTACAGTGGCACAATCTTGCTGCAGCCTCGACCTCCTGTCCTGAAAGGATCCACCCTCCTCAGCCTCACAAGCAGCTGGGACTACAGGCACACATCACCATGCCTGACTAATTATTTTTAATTTTTTATAGAGACGAGGTTTTGCTGGGTTGCCCAGGCTGGTCTCGAACTCCTGGGCTCAAGATATTCTCCTGCCTCGGCCTCCCAAGCTACTAGAATTACAGGCATGAGCCACCACGCCCAGCCCCATGGTCTAGGTTTTGTAAATAAATGTATAGGAAAGAAAGAAAGGAGAATATCAAGGATCAATGGAATATAACCTCAGAAGGACTGAAGGTGTGACTGAGCTGACCTCTTGATGGCACTCAGGAGATGTAATTTTGTGCTGATGCTGGCACAGTAGGTGGCAGGGTGGGTAGAAGGGATGGGTGGTTTCCATTGTTTCCTGGCTCTGACTAGTCTCTGTCTTCTGTTCAAAACTTGAAATCAGATCGGCTTTGGACATGTCCAATAAAACAGGTGGGAAACGCCCGGCCACCACCAACAGTGACATATCCAACCACAACATGGTGTCCGAGGTCCCTCCAGAGCGGCCCAGCGTCCGGGTAAGTCCAACCCTCAAGGCAAGTTTTCAAGCAGGAAATGCCTTCAGTGCATGTTTAGTGGGATCTCGGGGACTCTTAGGAAATCCTAGCCTGCCTGCCCAACTATTTCTTCAGGCTCCAAGAGCAGGCGAGGTTAACCAGGAAGAGACTGGGAAAGAAAGAGGGCTCAGACCAGAACTTCGTTGGAGACCAGCATCTAGACCAGAGGTTCTCAGCCTCAGCACTGTTAGCAGTTGGAGCTGGATGTTTCTTTGTAGTATAAGACTATCTTGTGCATTGTAGAAAGTCGAGCAGTAGTCTTGGCCTCTACCCACTAGCTGCCAGTAGTACCTCCTCTCCAGCTAATGACAAAAATGTCTCCAGATATGGTCAAATGTCCCCTGGGACAAAGCCTCCCCAGGCTTACTGAGAACCACTGATCTAGAGAGACACTCATGAGGGACCTGGGGACTTGAGAGCTCAAAGAGGGAGAAGGAAGGAAGACAGCCTCAGGAGAAAGAAATCTAGAGTGCAGCAGAGAGGGCTGGTAAGATAATGGCTGAATGTGTCCTTTGGGATTAGCAACAGTGTGGTCATTGGTGGCCCTGACCAGGGCAATTTGAGTGTCGTAATAAGAGCAGAAGACAAGCCAGAGAGGCGAGAGAGGGGATGGCAGAGGAGACGTGGGAAAGTGAAGAGTAGAAACTGCACTTCTAAGAAACTAGGGAACAAATGGTGGCATATTCATGTGACAAAATCCTCTCCAAAAAGTAAAGTGAACTGGAGCGATATGTATTAACAAGGATAAATCTAGAAAACATAATGTTGCGTAAAAAGCAAGTGGTGGAATATGAGGAATATGATATCACTTATGTAAAATGTGCAAACATGCAAAGCAGCACTGCATATTTATAGGAACATCTGCAGTGCAAGTATATAACCATGGACAGGAAGACTCATTTTGGGTCAGTGGTTGCCTTTAGGGAAGAAGGAAAGGTAATGAGGTTGGGTAGGGGCTCGAGGGAGTTCAGCTCAACTGCCTTATTTTATTAGGGAAAACAACGCGAGGTGACGATCATCATCTTATTCCCTACTTTTCTGAAGTGTTTGAAATATTTCAAAAAAGTGTTTTTAAAGAAACTTGACTATAAAGGGAAAGGAGAAGAAGGGGGTGGGAACTAGAAGATAACGAAAGACAGACAGATGGAGTTTTTGTTGTTGGTTGGTTTGAAGATGCCAGAGGTGTGAGGGGGATGAGCCAGGAGATGGGTCCAGGAGAAAGGGGGCAGCTGGTAAGTTACATTTCTGTGGGGACAGAGGGAGTCAGAGGCAGAGGTACTGTGAGTCTAAATGAGGAAAGGGCACCTCTCCCTGAGACTACATAAAAAAAGGTGTGTGAAGCTGGCAGGTGGGTGTCTAGGAAAGCAAAGACACTCCCACCTGATGTCCCCAACTGGTGCAGGTGGTAGGGTTTACTGCTGCGAGGAGTGGGTGGGTGGGGATGCATCAGGTGGGGGACTGGGGACTTGAGAATTCTTGGTGTAGGTTTGGGGACCAGGAACAGTATCAACAAAGAGGCACATAAAACATTGCCCTATTATTCCAAAGGGTGGTTGAGGCTGTAGATTGTGATGCTGTGTGGCCCCCATCTGCAGGCTTGTGTGGTTTTCCACCAGCGGTGTTCAAAGTCTGGCTGTGAGAGCAGACAAGGCAGATGGCTGCATTGACTTCAGGTTGCTGGGATGCTGTGGCAGAAGGATTAGGAGGCTGAGATGTTGAAGGGCTAGCGGGAGGATGCCCCAGAGCCATAAACTATGGGGGGCGGCTTCTAGGCCATGGAGAGAGGAAGTGAGAGGCTGAGAGAAAAGGGAAGGAAGTAGGGCCTTGCATATTCTTAGGGTGGTGGGTGACATCTTCAGATGGCGACTCAGCCACTCTGTGTGGATTTTACTGGTAATGTTCAGAATATAATTTTATTTCTTGGTTATGGGGGTACTTTGTAATAAAACCCAATTCCTTCCCTCTACAAGGATTTACTAAGTGCTTGTTATGACTGGACATTGCTGGCTCTAATGATAGAGTGATGAAAGTATTCCACTGCAGAGAGCTCATAGTGCAGTGGAGGAGACAGAAAGCCAGCAGTCACACCACAGTGTGACAAGCTTTAGTCTGTACAGCTATACAGAGAGGTGGGTACAGCTAACTGCTCAGAGGGATCAGGGAGGTTCTGTGTGGGAGGGGGAGTCTGCACCAGACTTTAAAGGATAAGTTGGGATTTGTCAGTGTTCAAGGGAGGTTGGGGCCCCCCCTCGAGGGAGCATGGTGAGCAAAAGCATAGAAAATGGGAGAGAACCAGATTCAGGGCCTATGGGTAAAGGGGCCAAAGGTGGGTTGCAGGTCTGGCCAGCTCTCACAGATCCATCCTTTCTTGCTGTGCTAAGGAATTTGAACCCACTCCCAAGTGCTGAGCGAGAGCTAGTAAGAAACTTTAAGCCCGAGAGTGACATACTTATATTGTGTTTTGGAGAAATAACTTCAGTTCTTTACGGAGGATGAACAGCAAGAAGAGAGGAGGACCTACAAGACAACAAAAGTGAAATCTGAGAGGAAAGAATGGATTTGAGAATGATCAAGGAAATAGACTCATCAGCCTCTTATCAATGATTGTATTTTTAAAAGATGGAAGGAGGAGGGAGCCATGTGAGAAGACTCAGAGTTCTGGGATGGGTGGCTGGGTGGACTATAGCACCATTCTCCAAGATGAGAACTACAGATCAACAGGTTTGGTTAGAAAGAGAATGGGATTGGTTTTGCACTTATTTAATCCTGTTTAAACAATCAGTTATAACCAGTATGAGGTTAGGAGAGAGGTCTTATAGCTAGAACTTAGGGAATTTCCATTATATTGCTTATAGTTGAAGCAATGGGTAAAGATGAGATTAAGCAGGTACAATGTATAATGATAAAAACAAAAATAAAATAATAAAAATGTGGTTGAGGTTCACCAACATTTAGAGTAGAAGACGGAGAGATGGAAAAGGAGTGGCCCCAGATGCAGATAGTAAAAGGAAAACAATAGTGTTGCAGAAACCAAAGGAAGAGTTTCTGGAAGGTTAGAAAGGTTAATGTTGCCCAGTGCTTTGGAGAGGTCAAGGTTGAGTGACTTTAATTCAATGACATTGCAAGAGCCAATTTTAGAAAAGAGGCATAGGAGGTTTAGGAGTAATGGGAGGAGAGAAAGTTGGGATTCGTCCCCGCCTCCTGAGGCTGAAGAGAAAGCAAAGGAAGGAATTAATTACCTTACAGCGGGCAGTGGCTATCGTGTTAAAGGGGGAATTTAGGAGTGTGTGGGAGCATGGGGCTGGGGTAGAGATTGAGAGGAGAGAGGAGGTGGGGAGATGCTTTCAGATGGAGAGACTTGAGCACGTTTGCTGAGGAGAAGAATCGGTGGAGGAGGAAACAGCAAAGGCATATTTGAAAGGAGATGATCAATGGAGCTAGGGCTCAGAGGAGGTGGTGGGTCGAAAGTGTTAGCCTTGGAAAAGAGGACGAAGCCTCTTCTTTTGACATTGGAGGGAAAGGACAGTCATTTTCTAGGTAAAAGGGTGTGAAATCGAGGAAGTACATGCTTGATACCCTCCATTTTCTCTGTGGGCAGGGCAGAGGCAGGGGAGGCCAGGGGTCTCGAGAGCACGGCGGCGAGGGTGTGGGGCAGAGTGGCCGCCTGGGGCTGAGCCTGCTGGGGTTGGGACCGTGGCTCTGCGGCAAGCTCATCTGTACTGCAGTGTGATTTTTCTCTCCAGCAGCACCATAATCTGGCTGTGAGTGAAGGGAGTGTGAATAATTTGATGAGTTTGGAATATACTGTATTGAGTTTTAGAGAAGATGAAGCCAAAATACAATAGATGGGGCTTTTGAGAGTCCTGTTGATATCATCTGCTGAGGGACCTAGGGTTTGTGGGGAAGGAAGGAAGTAAAACCAGGAGGTAGATGATGGATCCAGAGCCAAAGGGGAGAGCTGAGCTGGAGACATCAATGGAGTAGAAAAACTGCTGTGGTTGATCAACAGACTGAGGAAGCCCACTCTAAAGTGGAAATACTAGAATTAAAGGTGTCGGGGTGATGGGGCTTGGGGTGCTGACAAGGGTGAAGAGGCAGCCCTGGGAGTGAGTGTCTGGAAGTGAAGGATACTGGAGTTGAGAGCATCACGGTAACGTAAAGTTAGGGCATTGGACGGATCACCCCTAAGAGCAAGAACATTTTCCACAGTGACTGCAAGACTTAGAGTGAAGAGAATACTAACATCAAAACCCTTAGACTCTGAAAGAACAATCTAGAAGTTGATCAGGATGAGGAGAATTAAACAGTGGGAGATTAGACAGTGATGCTTCTAGAAAGGAGATTGTTGCTAGAATGTGAAAGGATGACAGTGTCCACGTGACACTGAGGGGCTAGAAGGACACCTGACTTTCCTCCCAGCTCTGTGATATGTTGGGCGTGAGACAATGCACAGGCCCCTGAGAGGAAAATGACGCAGGGAATTGATTTACAAGCTGAGTGGGTTCCAGAACATGTGGTGAAAGGGGTAGGGGGTTAGGAACTGGGGGGGATAGGCCAGGAGGGAAATGAGCAATCTTACTATGTCTCCTTAAAAACAAAAAAAGCTATAAGACAGGCAGGGCTATTATTTTGAGCCCCATTTTAGAAATATGACAAAGAGCCACAAAACTGAAAGGCCATCCAAGATTCACACTCAGGCTGCTTGGTGTGAGGGAATCCAGGGGTAACCCTAGGGTGATGCGGCTCCTAACAGAGGTTGCTCCCCTGCAGACAGAGCAAAACGGAGGAGAGGAAGTCAGGCCAGTTTCTCTCTCTCTGCCCCCCCAGGCAACTCGAACATCCCGCAAAGCCGTCGCCTTCGGCAAGCGCTCACACTCCATGAAGCGAAACCCTAATGCCCCCGTCACCAAGGCGGGCTGGCTCTTCAAACAGGTGAGGCCGACCTGCCATTCTGGTCACCATAGCCATTGCTTTCTCCTCACAGCGTTATGGCTTCTCTGTGCTTATGGAAATCCTTTTTTTTTTTTATTTTTTATTTTTGGTATGCCTTCCTGTTGTCTCTGTAACTGAGTAATTTTATAAATGCCCAGAGAAGCTGAATATCTTCCCAAAGTCACACAGAAAAATTAGTGTCAAATTTGTGAATCAAAGCCAGGTTTCCTGATGGGCAGAGGTCATGATTTTGAAACATGCTGGATCAGCTGGGCATGGTAACTCACACCTGTAATCCTAGCACTTTGGGAGGCCAAGGTGGGAGGATTACTTGAGCCTAGTAGTTCCAGACCAGCCTAAGCAACATAGAAACACCTTGTCTCTACAAAAAAATTTTTAAAAATTAGCTGGGCATGGTGGTATACACCTGTAGTCCCAGCTACTTGGAAGGCTGAGACGAAAGGATCTCCTGAGCCCAGGAGGTCAAGCTGTAGTGAGCTGTGAATGTGCCACTGTACTCTAGCCTTGGTGACAGAGTGAGACCCAACTCAGTGTGGGGGGGGCAGAAAAAAGAAATATGCTGGATCACCAGCCCGACTAGAGCAAGCCACTGACTTACTCTCAGGTCCCACTGGCTATGGTGGGAGGGGATATCCCCTTCACATTGAGGGTTCCCTGACTGACCTTGCCACTGTCCCTACCTGCCCTTTACTCACTCATTCTGCTCATCTCTTACCCTTTATCCTCCTCAGGGGAGGCACTGAGTCCCAGAACGACAGAACAGGAAGGTCACAGGCAATAGTCTAATGTCAGTTCCCTGCATCCGAGGTCTCAAGGGGGTTGCTGCCATGCATTGGTGGCAGAGCTGCAACTAGAGCCAGAATGTCCTTCTAATCGGCGTGGTACCCTATCCCCTGCATCCCACCTCCTCCTCCGCGCCCAGCTTGCATCTCCTCACAACCATCTCCCCATGTGTCCTGCAGGCCAGCTCTGGGGTTAAGCAGTGGAACAAGCGCTGGTTCGTCCTGGTGGATCGTTGCCTCTTCTACTACAAAGGTGAGCTTGCCCCTCAGGCTGGCAGGGGTGGCAGGAAGCAGGGCCTGCCGTGCTCTCCCATTCTGCTGTGCCACCGAGCACTGCTCTGGATGGGCATTGGCAGGGCAGGTCTCCCCACTGTGGTCCCCTGCACCCATGGGATGTGGCAGTGGGAGGAAAGAGTTCACTCACTTACTTGCTCGATTCTCATTCAACCACGTCTACTAGGTTTCAGGGAGGTTGAGGTCCTGCTTGGCAATACAGTAGATAGACAAGGCAGTCACATGGATGGTGAAATTGAGGAAGGGTGAGGGAGACAGGGCAAGGATGAAGAGGAAAGAGGTCACTAGTTACTACTAGCAGGGCACCTACCAACTAGAGCTTGTATGTAGATCTTCCTTCTGTCCCACTGGAAAGTATGGTTCAATCCGTGGAGGCAGGGATTTTTTGTCAGCTTTGATCACTGCTGTATCCACAGCATCTAAAACAGTGTGTTGGCCGGGCTCGGTGGCTCAGCCTGTAATCCTGCACTTCGGGAGGCTGAGGTGAGTGGATTGCCTGAGCCTGTGGGTTCGAGACCCACCTGGGCAACTTGGCGAGACTTCATCTCTACAATAAATCAAAAAATTAGCTAGGCATGGTAGCGTGCGCCTATAGTTCCAGCTCCTTGGAGGGCTGAGGTGGAAGGATCGCCAGAGCCCAGCAAGTCTAGGCTACGGTGGCTGGGAGCGTGCCACTGCACTCCAGTCTGGGTGATGGAGTGAGACTCCAACTAAAAAAAAACACAAAACAGTGTGTGGCACTTAGTAGGTGCTCAGTCAATACTGAATAAGTGAACACTCTCGGCATCCACCCTGTCTACCTAGCCCAACTATAGCTCTCTACTCTGGCTCTAAAACAAAACTCAAACAAAAGGGCAAAGATTTGATAACTTTGATGCAGCCACCCCTAGGAAGTTATATTTAAAATATACACAGCAACATTGTGTCAAGGGAGGCTCAGAGGGCACCAACAAGGGTTGCTGACTGTGAAGGTGGCGTCATGCTGTTGCAGGGAGAGGAAGCAGGCATGGGGGAATGAGAGAAGAGAGGGTAAAATTATTTTGAAGCAGGAGAGGTGTTTCCTCCACTTCCTTGCCCCTGAACAGCAGAACCCTGATTTCCTCAGGCCTGCTGGGAACAAATCAGTAAATCATTAACCCTGGCCAACAAAGGTTGTACCCAGTGTCCTCCACCCCTGCCCCCCCCAGTGCTGTTGTCCCTGAGTTGTGGCCACCTGAACCCCAAGGGGAAAAAATCAAGAAGTGACTGAGTATATAGGGTCCAGTCACATAGGAAAGCTCAAGATTGGGGAAGAAGAATCTGCCCGGGCCCAAGACCCAGGTGCTGAGCCCCCAGGAAAGGGGGCCATCCTGGGACCAAAGAGGGAAAGAAACTGGGAGGAAAGCCAGGATCTCTGCTTTGGGAGATTCGGGGAGTCGCAGTGAGCTAAGAACTCAAAGGGGCAAGACATATGGAAATGGAGGAGTCACTGTCCATGAAGAGATCATCTCAGGACCCCCTAAAATGGGCCTGGCAGGGGCATCTCCTCTGGAGGCTGACAGGCTCAGGATAATTTTACCCTCTCTACTCCTCCTGAAGACAGCCCTGGAGTCCAGCCCCGATTCCCTCCTACTCCATTAGCTCATCCCTTCCTCTGGGCCCCAGGCTGGAGTCTGCATAGGACAGCTGAACTGTGGGCCAAGTACCTTGTGGATGTGATGAGTAAGCAGAGAAGCAGAGCTCAGGGAGTTTATTACCCCTCAGAGATTCCTTCTGAGCCCTGGCTGAGGGTTTTTCAGGGTCCCCTGCCTGGGGAATAAATAGTAATCCCTGGGAAATTAGGGTGGTTCTTGCCATGGTCTTTTAGTGACAACCCTCCACCACCCCATAGCTCATCTTACCCTTTCTGGCCTCCTGCTGACAGCTGGGGGCCTGACTAGCTAATCCATCAGGCTTCTTGGGAGATCTGGGATGAATTATGTAATAGCTGGGTTGTTAGCCTGATTCCAGGGAAGAGAGAGACGAGGGCTCCATGCAGGGATGCATTTGCTTGTGAAGACGTGGGACCTTAAAGGAGGTCTGCAGCAGGAGAGGGCAAAACCCGCTCTGGGCTCCTAGAAAAACCTTAGGAAGAGTAATCCAAAGGAGCCAAGAGCAGAGGACAGGATGGTTTACTCGACTGTGCTTGGTCCTGTCACCCCGTTACATGTATCATTGGGGGATGGTCTCGTTTAACAGGGCAGAATGGATAGGATAGTAGTCAGGATACTAGCTTTGGAGCAGACCTTTTGGGTTTAAAGACCAGTTTTGCCACTTATTGCTTAAGTAACCTGGGGCAAATTACCTAACATCTCTGTGTCTCAAATGGGGATCATAATAGTACCTCTTCACGGGCTTGTTAGAAGGGTTACTTCCATTAAGGCATTTCACTTCGAACAATGCCTGACAAGTAGTGAACGCTTCCAAAATGTTAGCTGTTATTTCCTTGTTTATTTGTGCACCAGAGGTCGGGCACAACTTCTCTTGTTCACCTCTACAGCCTCAGCATTTGGAACAGCGTCTGCAGGGCCACCACACTCCCCCCCTGCAGGGAGTGTGCCTCTTGGAGTGTGTGTGGTGGTCCCGAGGGCCTGACACATAGTAGAGGAACAACAAATATTTGTTGGTATCGTACTAGGGCCAATGCACTCCTCCCCCTGCCCCTACACACATGCACATGTTATGTATGCACACACACACACACACACACACACACACACACACACACACACCCCCACCCACACACCCCCACCCCTCTCGTCCCTCTCTCCCCAACAGATGAGAAGGAGGAGAACGTCCTGGGCAGCATCCCCCTCCTGAGCTTCCGGGTAGCAGCGGTGCAGCCCTCAGACAACATCAGCCGGAAACACACATTTAAGGTCAGTTGGCCTTCCTCTCCTAGGTCAGGTGGAGGAGGGAGGCATGCTCTCCTAGAGCACATGGGAACGGAGAAGGAGCAAGAGCCATCTCCCTCAGGAATCCTGAGTGGTGGTGGTGGTGGAGGAGGAGGAGGGAGTAGGCAACGGCCCCTAGGCTCAGGATAGTCTAATGTAAGGCTAAAGTGAGGCGGGGACCCTCTCCTCTTCTCTCGGGGGTCTGGTGGGTAATTCCTTCCAAGGTGGACCAGTAGAAGTTGCTTCAGCGGCACCACAGTTTTTCCTGGGGAAGTCAGAGCTATGTCCTGAGTCCTTGGGCCTTTTGTCCTGTGGCCTACCCCTGGGAAATCTGTCTTGGCAGAGGCAAGAGCTGTGGCTGGTAGGGTTCTGGGACCTGTTCTGGAAAGGCTTCTCCTTACCCAGGGCACTGGGCCCCCACCCCCCACCCCACCCAGTCATACTCACTTAAATTTCAATCTTTAGAGAAAGTTAAAAGTTGTTTCATTGCACTCAAGAGCTGCAAACCTTATGTAGACAATAATTTGAGAGAATGAGTGCACAGGAAAATGGGACTCACCTGCTCAATGTCACTCCCTCTGAGCCCCTGGGGGATCCACCCGCCAAAGACGCGCCAGCAGCTGGCTCATCCTAGGCCAGTGTTTTTCCACATTTAAAAATTCATGACCCATTACAAACTATGAAGATCTCGTGCCCTTTTTGTATTTTATGATGCAAAACTCATAGGTTCCTTTTCATTTTCCAAGTATAAAATTATTATATTGACTACGCATTTTCTTAGTACAAAGCCCTCTTTCCCCCAGCTGAGAGTTGCTGTCCAAGACCCTTCAAAGCTACAGCATTAGGTGATAGGACCAGGAGGTCACCCCAGGTCAGCATCTGAGCTTCTAGAGCCTCAGAGACTCTGCTCCTTTCTGTCCTTCAGATTCTGGTCACCCAGCCACAGAAAAGAGGCAGGCAGCGTGCACAGGTTCTGCTAGGGGGAACAAGGAGGGACTTCACACATAATTAGTTTCCAGCCTCCCGGGGTCTTGTATGCCAGAGGTGTGAACAGAATGAACAATTAATAAAACTCTGACTCCAGGAGCTGGTTCTAGCTGGGGAAATAGAAGCAGGTTGTTTAACCAACAACAAACAGTCCTGCTATTCACAGACACATACACACACACCCACATACACAATCAAACAGCCTCCCCACCAGACCTGTGCACAGACAGAGACACACTCCAGCTCAGAGTTCTGCCAGCAGCAGGCGTGACATCCCTGGATGACTGACACGCACCCCCACCACCAATCCCAGATATCACCTTTGTGCCCACCAGCCTGGGGACTCCTTCCCCTTTCGCTGCACTGCCTCTTTAAAAACCAGCTCTGTAGGCTGTGCTCAGTGGCCCACAAAGGGTTCTGATTGTGGCTATTCAGTGGCCCTTCCCCAGGGAAGGGAGGGGAGCTGAGACAGACAGGAGGCTTGTCCTGCTGTGGCCACCAGGCGAAACTCTTGGATGGCTAATAATGGGAGCCAGGGACTGTTCCTGCCCAGGCTGCCGCTGAGTGCCTTAACCTCTTCTTAACCTAGCCCTACACAGACTTGCTGGGCTCCGCCCTGCCGGGACAGTTTCGCCAACTCTTAGGCCCCCTTTCGTGGTTCTAAGCCAGTCCCTCCACCCTCTCCTCCTCATCAATGGCCCTGTCTTTTCCCAGGCCCTCTGCCTTGCCCTGTCACAGCACTTGTCCCTGTGCCTCTGCGCTCTCCCTGTTTCCTGTGGCATGTTTTGTCCCCCAGCGTGACTGTGGGCTCTTCAAGTGCAAGAGCATGTTTTTGCCTTCCTTGTGACTGGTGCCCCTGGCGAGTTCCGCACACACAGCCGCTCGCTCGCTGGATGCTCATTGAATTGATGCATTCATTTGCTGCCCATTCCCACCCGCCCTGGGTCGCACCCACGAGCCCTGCCTGTGTGTCTCTCTTTCTCTACAATAACCCTGTGTTCTCTACCCAGAGGGCTCGCTTGGGCCCTGGTCTCTCTACCTCGGTGCCATCTCAAGTCCCAGTTACCTCCTGACAACCTCACTGACTTTTCCTCAGCAACTCCCCAGCCCCGGCCTCTCCCATACCCATCCTGAGCTCTGCCCTCATGCTGGGCTTTCCGCTGGAGGGTGGGCCCAGAAAAAGGAGGCCTACCCTGCTTCTTGCTGAGTAATGGCTCCTGTCTGAAAGAAATTGAGGCTGGGGACAGATGGAGGTGAGGTGAGACCAGCTGCAGTTGAGGAAGCTCATGAGGGTCGGGTCAGGAAAGCATTTAGAGGGGGCTGCTTGGGGGAGCTCTGAGACTGAGTCGGAGGAGCTCTGGCTCCTCTCCCAACCCCCAAGGAGTCAGAGGTTGGAGTGAGGCTCCCATCTGAGACTCTTCACACAGCTAGACCTCCCTGTTGAGTGGAATGAACCAGGCTACTGTTTTTTGAGGGAGATAGAGGGTCTCACTGGGGAGTATGCTGAGGTTTCAGAAAGAATCTAGTACTATGGGCACTTTTCACTGTGGCCTAAGAACCAGGCAGACCCCTCCCCATTAAACAGATGCATCAGTTAAGATGTGTTAGAGCAAAACACAACGTGTCTATAGTTCCAGAGCTGGTCAGGAGGAGAGCTAAGGTTCCCTGATTCACTCTCTACCACTGGCCCCAATTTCTGTGGTGCAAACTCTCTACTCCCTGCCCCCTTGGTAGCTGAACTGGGCATTGCTGGGTTCTGTTATCCCAGTGGTAACATCAAGTAAAAGGGAACAGTCTGGATTTCCCCCTTCCCTGTGCTCCTCAACGTTTTCTGCCATATCGTCTTCTGCTTCTCCCTCTGGTGTTTGGTTGACCTGTTCTCTGCTTCTCCTCCTCTGACCGCGTGAGGACCCTTCCTCTGGACAGGAGCTCTCCTCTGGGTTCCCGCCCGCTGTGCCTGCTCACAGCCACCAACTAGGTAGTGTGCTCCGACTGTATGCCAGTGCATGCCCTTGCTTGCCCATGAACAGGGGCTGGGCTGTCTCTCCATGGGGAAGAGACAGTGCTAGCTTCTCAGCAGTGAAGCCGGGGCTGAGATTGGCATGTGCTCAGGGGTCATCTCCCCCAGACATTGGGTAATTGCCTTTCATATTGGAATTGGATGGGAAAGTGGGTGTGGTAATTGTCCCTCCTGCTTATAATCACCCCAGGTGGGACAAGTAGGCTTCCCTGGCTACTGGGCTGCCTAATGGCATCCAGAGAGCTAACCAGGGCAGAGATCTGGATACGAGCTAGAGCATGTGGGATAGCTGCACTACCCTCTTCACCTTGCTCCTGACTCCATGTGGGGAAGAGAGCCACAGGTGCAGGGAGTGGCCTGACTAACTGCCCACTCTGTGGGTGTTGGTGTCCTCTCCCAACAGGTGACTGTGTGCTGGGTGGATGAGGCCGGAGCCAGTTCCACGCACTGCCTCTCCCCACAGGCTGAGCATGCCGGTGTCCGCACCTACTTCTTCAGTGCCGAGAGCCCTGAGGAGCAGGAGGCCTGGATCCAGGCCATGGGGGAGGCTGCCCGAGTACAGATCCCTCCAGCCCAGAAGTCGGTGCCCCAAGCTACACGCCACAGGTAAGTGGCAGGGTCCTGGACATGAGCAGGGGGAGAGGAAGAGGAGGATTGACATGCTCAACTCTATACCATTGTTGAGCCCAGCATGCTGACTTGAACTCACAGTGTGTGTGAACCCTCTCCTCGCATCTGAGCAAGAGGCCTGGCAAAGTGATGTCTGAGCCTGAAGTCTCTCTTCCCCTGGCCAGCCCCTCCTCTTCCCTCTGAGCTGAGGGAGGCCAAGAGAGAAGCCCGGTCCCACTGGAGACTGGCCAGGGGCCAGAGGTCACGGTCATTTGCTTGTTTTTCTCGGCTGTGTGTGTTAAGCACACAGTCTTTGGAGGAAAGCTTAGAATCACACCCTGGCCACTTGCCCACAGTGTGACCTCAGTGGAAGGGGCTTACCCTCTCGGAACATGAATTTCCTCTGCTCCAAGCCTGCAATTATAGTCCCAGCTCATAGGGTGGTTTTGAGGACTACACACAGTGCGTGTAAAACTCTTGACATGTAGCAAACTCTTAACATATGGCCGCTCCCATCACCCGTCATCACCCACGGTCTCAACGTCTGTCTCTCCTTTACTGGGTGTGGAGTCTTGAGTTGGGTGTTAACGGGGATCCAGAAGAAGGGGGTTTCACAGTGTAGACTCCAAGTCTATTCACATGTCTTAGAAATGTTTACCAAGCAATATTTCAACAAGAATGCTTGAATATATTGAATTTGGGCAGCTGTATGGAGAAAATTGTCATAAATTTCCATCTTCGCTTCAACCAAGGGGCACACTTCCAAAAGTTAGTTCATTTCACAAGTGCCTCCTGTAAAGTAGATGTGTAAGGCACTATACCGGGTGCTAAGAATACAGGAAGGAAAGCCTGCCATGTTCCTATATAGAGCCTATATTCTAACAGAAAGTCAGTCCCGGAAGAAACATGTTTTAGAGAAGGGAAGTAATGTGTTTACATGCTGTGAGTTTAGAGGCAGCAACTCCTGCCCCACCAACTCCTGCCCCAGCAACCTGTGCCATGGTTCATCCCACAGCAGACTTGAAGGGGAGGTATCATCTCACCCATCCTGCCAATAAGGCACATATGTAACTTTCTATAGGTAACAAGTCTTTACCACTGGGACATAGAGGACAGTCATTGTCATGAAACTTCAGTAGAGTGAAAACCCAGTTTGGGGGGCTGGATCAGAAACAGATTGCAGAGAAGACCAAGACTAGGTGAGGTTAGTATTGGGCATAGCTTGAAGGCTGGGCTCAAAGCGGGCCAGCAGAGGAGAGTGGAGAGTGACCTGCAGAGAAGACCCAGGGGACAGAGTGAGCACAGCAGGTATGGGCAGGGCCGGGTTACATTGGATAATAATTGCCAGGCTGGAGTGAGAAGGTAAAGCAGTGGAACTTACAAAGCAGAATTGGTATTCACGGGATCCTGGTTCTGTGACTTCCTTCCTGCCCACCCATCCCCAGTCCTTTCCTCCTTCCCAGTCTGCCACCCCCACCCCACTCCATGCTGGGCTGGAGTCACTTACAACATCTCCCTTGGCATCCTGCAGCCATGAGAAGCCAGACTCGGAGAACATCCCACCCAGCAAACATCACCACCAGCCACCCCACAACAGCCTCCCCAAGCCTGAGCCCGAGGCCAAGACTCGAGGGGAGGGTGACGGTCGAGGCTGTGAGAAGGCAGAGAGGAGGCCTGAGCGGCCTGAAGTCAAGAAAGAGCCTCTGGTGAAAGCCAATGGCATCCCAACTGGACCAGAGCCAGCCTCAGAGCCGGGCAGCCCTTACCCTGAGGGTCCAAGGGTGCCAGGGGGTGGGGGTGGGGAGCAGCCTGCTCAGGCCAATGGCTGGCAGTACAGCTCCCCAAGCCGGCCGGGGAGCACGGCTTTCCCACCTCAGGACGGAGAGAGTGGGGGACACCGGCGGAGCTTCCCGCCACGCGCCAACCCTGACAAAATTGCCCAGCGCAAGAGCTCCATGAACCAGCTCCAGCAGTGGGTGAACCTGCGCCGGGGGGTGCCCCCACCTGAAGACCTTCGGAGGTAAGTCCTGGCAGGGGCCAGTGCGAGAAGGTGTTACAGCTAGGGAGTGGGGACAGGAGCTCATGAGGCATCCCCCTGTTGGAAACATACGAGCCAGGCCGAGTTGGGAAACCGGGCAAATTCCATGATTCCCGGCTTGCCAGAGTCTCTTCCTGCCCCATGGCTTCATCCTTAGAGTCTGGCCGCTGCTTCTTGTCATCGCTCTGTCTACTTCCTTCAGAAGGAAAGAGTGCCCCAGTGCCTCTCTATGGGGGTGTTGGTTAGCCCAGAACCCTGCAGACTTAGTGAGGGGGCCTTGAAATTATTCTAGTCAGATATCTGTCCAGACCACAGTCCCTCCTACAGTATCCTCTGTTCTAGTGTTTCTCCCCACAAGAGACTCATTAACCCCCAAACCAATTCCATTTTGAATAGTTCTAATTGTTTTATTTTATTTATTTATTATTAATTTTTTTTTTTTGAGTGGGAGTTTCACTCTGTTGCCCAAGTTGGAGTGCAGTAGCATACTCATAGCCACCACAGCCTTGACCTTGTGGGCTCAGGTGATCTTTCCACCTAAGCCTTCCAAGTAGCTGGAACCATAGGTTCATGCCACCTTGCCCCGGCTAATTTTGTTTTGTTTTGTAGAGACGAGATCTTGCCAAGCTCCCCAGGCTGGTCTCGAACCCCTGGGCTCAGGCAATCTTCTCACCTCCATATCCCAAAGTGCTGGGATTACAGGCGTGAGACACCACACCCAGCAGCTTTAATTGTTGTAAAGGCATTATTTCTATAATGTTAAAACAAACACACATGCTTGGCATGATGGCTCAAGCCTGTAATCGCAGCACTTTGGGAGGTGGAGGCGAGAGGATTGCCTGAACTCAGGGGTTCGAGACCAGTCTGAGCAACATGGTGAGACCTCGTCTCTACAATAAATTAAAAAATCAACCGGGCATGGTGGCACATGCCTGTGGTTCCAGCTACTTTGGAAGGCTGAGGCGGAAGGATCACCTGAGCCCAAGCAGGTTCAGGTTGTGGTGGCCACGAGCGTGCCACAGTACTCCAGCCTGCGCGACAGAGTGAGACTCCAACTCAAAACACACATACATATGAAAACAAAGCGGCTCATTGGTTCTAACACTGCCCTCTATAACCATTCACTCCTTTAGCCAATGACTGACTAAAATATGTGGAGACACTTATTGGCCGGACGGTTGTTATTAGGGCAAGTGGATCCACAGGCTCCTCTGAAGATTTGGGCAGCTCCAGGGACTGTAGGCAACTGCCTCGGGGAAGCCGCAGGGCCTGGGAGGCGCCTGCCCTCTAGTGGCCTGAGCTGCCACTCACTGCTGGTGGTCTGGCGCCCGGGGAGAGAGCCTCACTTGGGATGAGTCCCGGGACGCCATGGGTCCGGTCCCTGACAAGGTCACACCCTCAGGAAGCCGCCCTTTTGTCCCTCCTGCGTCGCCCTCCTTCAGGTGCCTGGTAGACTTTCTTCTATTCGCCTCTCTTGGAAAGGAGCTGACAAATTGGCCTAACCTGAGCAGGAGATGGCTAACAAGGCTTCACGTTTCTTCCCGAGGCATTCCATTTTAAAGAGACCAAGATTGAAGGTCCGAATAGTAACATTTCTGGCCCAGGAGCTGGTGGAGGAAGGGAGCTTTGAGGACAGGAGTCTTTCTCTGACCTCTGGAATCAACCTCTGCCCCTGCCTGGGCTGTGGCTGCTCTGCGTGCTCACAAGGCCAGCCTGGGGCTTGGGTGGATGCGGGAAGGGTAACCGTGTTGTCTGCCTTCCTTACAGTGTCCCCCCACTGTCTTTCAGTCCCTCTAGGTTCTACCCTATGTCCCGCAGGGTTCCTGAGTATTATGGCCCCTACTCCTCTCAATACCCCGACGATTACCAATACTACCCACCAGGGGTGCGGCCGGACAGCATCTGCTCCATGCCCGCCTACGATCGGATCAGCCCACCCTGGGCCCTGGAGGACAAGCGCCACTCCTTCCGCAACGGGGGTGGCCCTGCCTACCAGCTGCGTGAGTGGAAGGAACCCACCAGCTACGGGCGGCAAGATGGCACCGTCTGGATCCCCAGCCCTTCCCGGCAGCCAGTCTACTATGACGAGCTGGATGCTGCCTCCAGCTCCCTGCGCCGCCTGTCCCTGCAGCCCCGGTCCCACTCCGTGCCCCGCTCGCCCAGCCAGGGATCCTACAGCCGCGCCCGCATTTACTCCCCAGTCCGCTCACCCAGTGCCCGATTTGAGCGGCTGCCACCTCGCAGTGAAGACATCTATGCTGACCCCGCTGCCTATGTGATGAGGCGATCCATCAGCTCCCCCAAGGTGAGCCACCAGCTTGCCCCTCCTTCCTCCTCATCCCCTGAGATCCCCAGAAACCTAAGACCACCGCGGAGGGCAGGTGGAGTCATGGGGGCATCTAGGACGTGGGGCCACTGGGCTGTTTGTCCAGTGATGCTGCCCAGGGGAGCCCCCCGGCCTGCGAATTTGTCCCCAGGAAAGCTGCCTCAGGGGATTGCATTGCTTTGCCTTCTAAGTAGGAACATTGTTCTTTGTGCTTGTCCCCAGGTTGTACCGGGAACCATGCTGTTGTATGTAAGAGAGCAGAGAGGGTTCTGTCTTTTCAAATCTTGAGGACCTAGACAGATTGTTGCAAGAGGGGGGCTTCTGTCCATTTTAGTATGAAAACTGCTTTGGGACTGAATATAAACACCCTAACCTTGCACTTCAGTTGGTGGGGAAGTCCATGTCCCAGCCAGCCCCCTCACCTATGCGATCCCTTTCTCTTCCAGTATGATTACCTGGGAGACAGGCGGCCAGTCCCTGCAGGACTGTTCCCCTACAACTACCCACCATCCCCCACGGTTCACGATAAGATGGTACGTCCTCTCTCCCCCCTCACCCCACTGCAGGACCTCCCCTCCCTGCTTCCACCAAGGGTGAAGCTGAACTGGGGCAGCCTCCAGGGGTGCTCTGTGCCCAATGCCCAACCCTTCCGGGTTTTAGTAGCCTCTGGATACCTCCTCCCTCCTGGCAAGGACTCTAGCCCCAGTACCGCTTGGTGCCAGTTACCCCTCTCCTCTGTGACACAGGATAGAGGAACAGGGATGAGATCTGGGAGCATGTAATATCTGGTCCATCTCTCCAGAATACAGGAGAAGGGACCTGGATAGGGGTCTCAGATTATGGACCGGGAAGAAAAATCAGGCTGGAGCCCCTAACAGCAAGCCAGATCTTCTAAACTTTTCCCTCTTAAGCATATTGGTTTCAATTTGTCCTTTTGCCTGGAATGCCACCTTTGGGGAAAGAGACAGGTGGTATGATTAAGGAAGAAAAGATTTTTCCATATTATGTCTCCTGCCTTCTTTCCTCTCCCTCTTCTACTGTGTCTCTCCCTGGAATTTGTTCTGAGAATTTTTGCCGCTGCCTGGAGAACTAGATGCAGATGCTCTACTTGGGAGGGTTGGGAAGGACCACTGGGACCAACAGGCAGAATCCTTGGCCCGAAAGCCTGTTGCTGACCTGTTTCCATAATGGCACCAGGAAGTTAGGGTGGAGGAGGCATGGACGGGCGTGGAGGGCAGCTGCTTTTACTCCTTTTCTGTCTGATTCTCACTGCCAAGTGTCAAAGCCTTGACCCCACAACAAATGCACCTATCCAGAAACAACCAGTTTTTCCAGAAATCTCAGAAACAGCTGCTAGAAGTGCTGCCTAAATTGCTTCCGGTGGTGCTCCCCTCTCCCAGGGAGGGCAAGGCAGACCTAGGAGAGATGATGTTGGGGCCTGGAGTGTGTCCCTCCTCTCCCCAGGAGTGTCCCATAGAGGGCTGCCCTGCCTGCCCTGTCCTGCCTGCCCGTGTCCCCAGCCGCCCCTTCCCAGAACTACTTAAGGGCAGTGAGAGAGAGGCCTCTCCTTGTCCTTGTGCAGCCAACTCTTAACTGCTTTGCTTCTTTTTTATTGTTTTCTTTTGTGTGTTCCTGTTTGTTTGTGTTGCTGTTTGGCCTCTTGGCCTCGGGCTCCGGGTAGGATGAACTTTTAGATCTTCAGTTGCAAAGAAACCTAGAGTATTTGGATCAGCAGGTAGGCAGAGCTGGTGCCCCCTTAACATCCCACCAACCCCCTGTCGCGTCTCCCCGCTCTTCCCCACCTCCTCATCCTCCCGCCATTTGACAACCTTTGTTGATGCAAGTAGGACACAACAAAGTGGCTTATGCTTTGGTTTGCCCCTTCACACCCCTTGTGGTCAAAGCCCGTTAGGACAGCTGGGAACTTCCTGGGGAAAGAAGCCTACAAAATGGGCACATGAATAATTAATGCTACCTCTTATTTCTCCAGTGTTTAGCCCAGATGGAGGTGCCCTCGGGGGCGGGGCAATTTGCATTTTGGCTGGTGAGAGGAGGGGAGTAACAGAGACAACTGTGGGCTGGGCTGGAACCTAAAGTGCTAAGGATTTAGTTCGGCCCGAATCTGGGAAATTTTCATATGGTATTCCATATCTTCATAATTTGTAAACCGAGGCCTACAGACCCCTCCCTAGGGTAATTGGAAACATCATATTAATTCAGTGTATTTGTTAGTTTTGCTGCAAAGTCCTTTTGCATGCACAGCTCATGCTTTCCTAAGAATTCAATGCAGTAGATGGGGGAATATTATCAACTCGACTTTCTAGGTAGGCAAGGAGAAGAGGCAGGTGAGCGGCTGCCTGGGCTTCCAGCTCTGGAGTTCTAACCCTTGGCTACTCTGACTTTTGGGCTAAGGGAGCTGTGATACTCACTGAGTTTAGACGGGCTGGGGGTCAACGTTCTGGACATTTATATGAGCACATACTCTTATGTTCACATCTGTGCCACAAACCACAGGGGACCTGAAAGTACACAGCGTTGTCCTGTGGAAGCAGCCTGGGATGGTAGAAATAATAACGATAGTAATAATAATAATAGCAATAATGACAGTAGCTACCATCATTGGGTGCGTCCTCCATACCTTGTACTATGCTAAGCATATTGCAGTTCCCCAACTCGTTTAATCTTCATAACAACCCTGTAAGGTGGGGACTGTTATCATCTCCATTTTACAGCTGAGGAAACTAAAGCATAGAGAGGTTAAATAACTTGCCAAAGACACACAGCCAGTGAATAGCAGAGCTTGGAATGTGACTCCAAGCTTTTGACCCAGTTTACAGCTGAGGAAACATCTAATAGGTGACAGAACTGCGGTCAGACAGCATTAGGATGATTTCATGCTCTTAAAGTTGCAGGAAAAAATCCATCAACTTGAAATAAGAGGCTGGAAGCTGCACTTCTTGGTTCTTCTAGTCACAAGTCATGTAGCCCATTTCACAGGACCTCGGCGTCACAATGCATTTATTCTCATAGAGGATCTCAGCTACAAAGAAGTGCCAGTAGCCACAGTTTAGTCAGCAGGGGCTGCTCCCAGCCATCAAGGACCTTGCATTCCAGTTCCAGTTCCGGAACCAGCCCATTGTGTCCACACCATGAACATTCTAGTCTGTGTGGGGACAAGTCGCAGAATGCCAACTCAGAGCAGGGCTGGGAAGCACAGGGTTCTCTTAGTAAGTGTCTGCTGCACCTTGGAGTGGTGGGGAGCAGGACTCAGTATCCTCCTGGGCAGGCTGTCCTCCCCGTGGCCCATGTGATTGTCTTTCTACTTCATTCACAATGCCTAACTATGTGAGCATTCAGTGCAGACAGCAAGGCTCCTTCCTGGGGGCTTCTGCCCTTACAGAAGGACTTGGCCGTTAGGTTGAGGCTTCAGAAATAACCTTCCAGAGGACCCCGTCCTGGATAAAGGCAGTCTAGGATGATGAGAAGCACCCAGAACATAGTCAGACATGGCCACTCTAGTTCCAGCTCTGCCATTTACAAGGATATTTTTTTCTTTTTTGGAAATGTTACTCTGTCTCTTCGGGTCTTCGCTTTCTCAGTCATAGCATTGAAGAACCTGCCCTTTCTTCCTCACAGACGTTGGAAAAATCACATGGGATTCATAAGAGAGCTCTTTGTCAGGCATTGGCAAGGGGTGGTGATTGCTATTATTATTTTATTGTTTTTCCAAAACTAAAAAATATCAACTGAGAAAGCACCTAACACAAGCCCTGGGTTAGGTGCTTTCTCTAACGTTTTGGAGTGACAGAGGTAGCACACAGGAATCCTCTGGAGGTAAGATCCACATCGGCTGAATGGTCCCCAAAGCTGCAGCCCAGGTGGGAGCAGGCAGGCGTGAGGACATCCCTGCTCTTTCTTATTTCTTATTGCTTTAAGTTCACTTTTGGGGGAAGAAATGAGATCAGCAGGTACCCAGGGAAAGCCCGGGCCTCATACACTCTTGAAGCCTGGTGTGTTGGGAGACCTGCCTTGTCTTCTGTACACTCATGTCACACACTCAACTCACAATCTGCACACACCGTGCATGGCCACCGGCATGACACACACACCCCCATTACACATATACCATACATGCACACCCCATACACAATGGACATAATGCACACATACACTCCATGAAGATAGAGACAGACTTGAGTTAGGATCCCTACAGAAAATGCTGATGTCGTGTTGACTGTTAACTCTTACAAAGACTCAGGCCTCATATTACAAGTGTTCTTTTGAAAGTCTTTTAAATCATACTTTATACCGCACACACACACAAAATTCCAACTGGGTAAAGAGGTAGAAAAATCAGATCCTAGAGAAGCCTTTAAAAATGTTGCAGACCCTACAAATGGAGTGATGGGTGACCTTGCCTGTCTACAGCACACAGGAGCAAGGCTGCACTTGGGCTGTTGCCTTAAAGGGGTGTGAGCAAGAAAAGACAGTGTGAGTCCAACTGAAGTTGAGGAGACACCGGAAAAAAACCATGAGGGATCCCCAGAAGATCTTCCCTAATGTGGCTCTTTCCTCCCTTCCCTCATTCACTTTCCCTCCTGAAAAGCTTTTCCTGGCCAACTCCCTCTGTCTTCTGCTGCCTTCCCCTAGAACAATGGAGTTAAAGGGACACGGCCAAGGGCATTCCCTGATAGCTTCACTTTGTGATCCTCTTACACTGGAACCAGTGGAGGAAATGACATTTCTGGTTGATTTGGTTGGTCTGCCCTCTCTCCCTCCCACCCTTCCATTCTCTTCCTCTTCCTCCCCTTCCTCTTCCCTTCCCTTCCCTCTCTTTAGTTCTCTCTTTTTTAATTGGCAAATAGTCTCTCCCCCTCAACGCTCCAAATGAGCCTTGACATATAGAGATAACGTGTTGGAGAACAGTGTCCCAACATCTGATGTTGTCCCTTTAACGCAGCTCGCTTGTTTTGGCCTCCTTGTTTGCTACCTAGCGTCACCCGAAATCATCATGGATGCTGCCAGCCCAGCTCTGGAAACCATGTTTAGCAATCCTTTCGACACTAGAGCTGAGGGGGACCAGGAGTCAGGGAAAGGGACCTGGGGCCTGCTTATTTGGGAAGGCCCATTCGGAGAGCTGGTCCCAGATTTTCTTTTTTAGTTCTTTCATTTAGTACAAATTTGGAAGTTCAGCCTTCCAACTGCCCGTGTGGTCTTTGTCCAAAGTGGTATGAGATGAGGTGGGGAACAAGGAAGTGATAACCGTGGCCAATGCAGAGGAGACCCACAACAGTCAGGCACCCCAGGGAAGAGTCACTGGGCCTCGAGCAAGGGCCCAGCAGCCTCCCGGCTCCCCTCTGTGGCCTTTCCACAAGGGCAGCTTCAGAGCTGGTCCTGAACCAGGGGTCACAGGTGGCGCGTGATGGTTGAGGCCAAGCACAGGGTGCTGGAGGCTGGAGAGGAGCCACTCTCTCCTGTTTCCTGGGTGCGGGGAGAGTCTTCTCCTGGGGTCTGAGTGTGAATCGTCCGTTCCTTCCTCTGCTGCAGATGAGTGAGAGCGAGACTCTCATCAGTATGGTGAACCGCATTGTGGAAAACTCCTCCCCCAGGGCCCAACTCTTCATGCAAGTAAGACCTCTGCCTGGCAGCATGGTCCCTGCCAACGCCATTTCAGCTGCTTGTGCATGGTCGAGTCACCCCCTCTGGGGTTGCGGCTCACTCCACCCAACTCGCTCATCTGCCAGGCCTCATCTCTCCTGGAGACAGGCTCGGCCTGGTCTCTGTCCCTTGAATCCACTCCGTCACCTTCATTCTTCACTTCCATGGATATACCAAAGGCCCATTTCCCAAACCATCAAAATAGTCAGCTCTAACATCTCATGCCAAGCTGAGGGTCGCATATCTGCTTTTTAATGCCCAGGACTTTTATTTCTTATTTGCTATCTTCTTGACAGACATTGTTGGGGTTAAGGGTATGAGGGGTGTGACATGGAACCATCCACTGTCAGAGGTGTATGGGATGTGCTGTGGTCACCAGAGGCGTCCTTGAGGCTAGGCAGCATTTGCTGGACCCAGAGACACGTTTGAATGCTCACCATTTTGGCTTTAGGCACAAGCCTCGTCACAGGCATTCAATCTACTCGGGAAATAGCTCTCAAGTGTGTCCAATGCTCATTCCTACCATTCTCCATACCGTCTCCACAAGCAGCCAAGGGGTTCACTGATGTTCTTGTGGTGGTTACCAAAAAGCCACCGGGAGCTCCATACCCCTGCTGCCTCTCTCAGGGGCAGATCCTAGAGCTTAGGGGAGAGGAAATACAGAGTTTGACTTGAGCAGAGTTCTGATCTCCCCAGGATCAACCCAGGACTACTGTGATGCAGTCTAGACCAGGCCCACTCAGGCTTCCCAGCCAGGGGATAGAGACTTAGCTCGAATCCCTGGAATGGAAGCCACCAGAGGTCATGGATGTGGTCCCTGGCAGGAGCGAGCAGGATTGTGGTGTCAGCTACCTACCCCTGCACACCCTCATCCCGCCCCTGCTGCAGTAACCCGTCTCCTGTTCCTGCAGGTCCCTCCATACCCAGAAGTGTTCCGGGACAGCATCCACACCTACAAGTTAAACGAGCAAGACACAGACGTAAGAGCAGCTCTCCCTGCACCCTCTGTCCAGCCAGCCTCCTCCTGCTGCCATCCTCATCCTTGTTCTCCGTCTGTCTCTCTCTCCTTCTGGTGCCTGCTCATACATTTGATTCCCTCTTCTCTCACAATGACAGCATTCTGCCTGCCTCACCCTCACCCCTCTTCTTTTCTCTGTCTTACCACCTACTCACCCTCACCTCCCTCGCTGGCTTGTGTGTTTCTCTGCTGAGCTCCCGGTCCTCTTGTGAACAGCAATGGGAAGTGCTTATAACAGGAATGCAGACTTTGGCAGGAGATAAATTAGTCAGTCTACTCTGTGCCCAGTGTGGCATTCGTCCCTACAGGTAACTAGAAAGAAAAGCGGGGCCCCGTCCCTGTCCCTGTCCTCAAGGTAGCGGTAGGGGGCAATGTAGGATTCCTGTGCTGAATGGGATCAATGATAGGTCCTGCAGGGTGCAGGGAAGTGTGGCCAAGGGGGCTGGCAGGTCAGGGACAAAGCAAGTAGCATGTGAGCCGGGCCTTGAAGTTCAAAGGCCCGGGATAAGATTTGGCTCAGCAGAAAGGAGAAAAGCAGGTATTTGAGGAATGGCATGAATAAAGGTGTGGGCAAGGAAAGCACAAATCTTTCCAGAAGTGAAGTCTGGCCCAACCTTCTGGCTCCCCATCCCCACCAGCCCTGCTTGCATAGTGGATCTGCCCAGCAGGCCCAGAAAAGTTTCCGTCCAGACAGGACCAGACCTCAGACGGACCCCCAGGTCAGCCATCCTGACACTTTGGAGGGAGGAGGGAAGAACTAGGTCTTGGAATGAGAGAGAAGAAGGAGGGTCCTGTGGGACTGAGGGGCCCATTTACATCGCTCACGGCTTTTCCTAAGACTGCCTGTTCCTACACCCTGCCTCCTCTCCAGTCCAGCCTAGGAGGTGAGGCACATTATCCCCTTAGCTTTTTGTGAATTGCAGCCCTCGGGAGGATGGAGTTGCGGGAGCTTAACTCTTGGCTCTTGGCCCTCTCAACTCGAACCACTGGCTCAGGGAATAAAAACATCTCCCTCCCAAGATGGAGGCCCATCTTCCTGTTCCCAGGAGCCAACAAGATCAAGGTGAAGGCCCAGGGTTCCTCAGCAGGGGAAAGGAACCGGTATCCAGAGGCCAGGCTCTGCCAACCCAATTCCCAGGTCCCCCTTAAACAGTGTCCTTCATTCCCTTCTTTCTCCCCCCTTCCCCTCCTCTCCCCTCTGGGCCTCCAGAAGCTGCTGGGCAAATTGTGTGAGCAGAACAAGGTGGTGAGAGAGCAGGACAGGCTGGTGCAGCAGCTCCGAGCTGAGAAGGTGAGAACCTGGGGGCAGCTTTAAGTTGGGGCAGATGGGTGGGGTTGGCCTGGAGAAGGTTGTGGGCTGCCGTCTCCATCCTGACTAAGCTGACAAAGCTCTGTCCTTCCTTAAATTTCTGTCCTGCCCTCAGACAGAGCTGCTGAAGCCCTTCCAGGAGGCTTAGCCAGTGTTAGGATAGCCTCCACTGAGCAGTCTGTTGAACCTCTAAGCGCTGGGCCCCAACTGTTCAAATCCCAGAGAGGTGCTGTCAGGGCAGCCCATGCCGTCCCCCTGCCTTTCTTCAGGAGAGCCTGGAAAGTGCCTTGATGGGGACCCACCAGGAGCTAGAGATGTTTGGAAGCCAGCCTGCCTACCCAGAGAAGCTGCTGCATAAGAAGGAATCGCTGCAGAACCAGCTCATCAACATCCGTGTGGAGCTGTCTCAGGCAACCACGGTAACACAGGAGTGGCGGGGGGTACCGTGCACTCGTTACCAGCAACACCAGGCGAGAGGGCCACCACCTCCCAGCATGTGCTGTCCTTGTCCAGGTTCTCCTGGAGGGCAAGAGCAGGGTGCCCCTGCCTGGGAAGAGCATAAACAAAGGCCTTAACACTACCCTGCAAATAGGCAGCAAGTATGCCAGTCTGCTCATTCTGCAATCTCCACCGAGGAAATGAGTTTACTTTCCACAAACGATACCTGTACTGGATTCATTCGGGACAGCGTGAAATTGAGGGTTACTTATTTCCTTGGCTGCTCTAACACCTCTGCTGCCTGCTTCTGTCTTCTCCCTCAGAGGGGCAGGACACTGGCAGAAAGCCTGCTACCCTGGTCGCTTCCCAGTGGGTCCAGGGCAGAGCCCCCAGGACAGACTGCTTGAAGAATGGTTCTAAGAAGCAGCAGCAGAAGCCCTAGGAAAGTGTGGCTCAGAAAGGAGGAAGGTCTCTAGCCTCCAGGGAACAAACGTCCTCCCTCAGGCGCATTCCTTTTTTCCCTCCACCCTTTACCCCCCAATCTGGGGAGAACAGGAGGGTATGAAAGGGATAGTATCCCTTTCTGCCTGTCCACATACCTCAAGAGGATTCGGTTTCCTCTTTATTTCGTTTTAGTGGGATGGGCCATTGTACTGCTTGTAAGGCTAGTGTTTGGCTGTCATCAGAATGTCCCAGCCTGGTGCCCCTCTTCTCCAGTCCCCCTATGCCCTCTTCCCTAGACCTCCAGGCCTCAGGTACCCTGGCCCCAAGCCCCATTGCAGGATAGGAGGAATGCTTTGGTGATGGTGGCTTTCTCAGTGAGTACTCCCTCCCCTGGCAGGCCCTGACAAACAGCACCATAGAGTATGAGAACCTTGAGTCCGAGGTCTCCGCCCTGCACGATGACCTCTGGGAGCAGCTCAATTTGGACATCCAGGTAAAGAGGGGGAGACCAGGTAAAGCAGGTGGGGGCTAGAATGTGTTCTGTGCCTTCCCTCATTCTCTTGGGCAAAAGAGACAATAGTGGCTTCCTTTCTTGCCTTGGCAACCTTAAGAGACTTAAGACGAGGAGTTGATCTGAGATAGGAGAAGAGGTACATGCCACTGGTAACAGACTCTAAGTCTCAGAATGAAGATACTGTGGGGTTCTCCGTTAGTTCCATCAACTCACAGGGGAAGGAGTTGAAGCTGAAGCTTGGGAGACTTTGGTTAGACACAAAGTATATTATGACAGAAAGGATTTAAAACATAGATATGTAAATATAAATGCCTCTCAGACGTCACAAGAGTAGGCAGTGCAGGAGCAGTCTACTTGGGAATTTTTAGATAGGAAAGAGGCTTTCCTTCCTGAGGTGGGATAGAAACAGTCTGTTTGGAGGCAGGAGGTGGACCTGATTATCTTGGGAGTTCTCATTCTTCCTTCCCTTTCTCTCTTCTCCACCCAGGCTGCCTCCTTTTAGCTAGTTTGCAAGCCCCATGTCTCTGATGCGGTTAACACCCTGGTTTCCTCCATTTTCTCCTTGCTTTCCTCCTGGTAACAAATCTCACCACCCCTGTCTTGCAGCTGGTTAGGCAGGGTGAAATGCAGACCCCTCTGATCCAGAGGACCCAAGTGCTACCATATTCCATGGTCAAGACTCACTGTAAGCACAGACATTTTAGGAGGTAGGATAGGGTTGTGGTCAAGTGCACCAGCATTTGAGTCACCCATATTTAGCTGGTAGTCACGTTGCTTGCTAAACAGATGGTCTTGGGCATAATTCTCTTCATCTCTGAAGTGCGGACAGCTGTTGCCCTTACCCGTGGAGTTGCCGTGCAGCTGAAATGAGTTAGCACTGTCTCTGCAAAGCACTTAGCACAGTGCCTGGTACTGAGGAACGCTACATAAACGGTGGCTATTATCTCTCAGAGTGAAAACTGTAACTGAATATAATTCACGGCTCTTTAGGCTTACGTTAGGCGTGGGAATTACAAAAGGATTTGAAGAAAGACAGTAACCTGGAAGTGTTTACCCCCATGGAAGACAGGCTACCACAAAGTATCCACTTAGAGGATGCACAGAAGGGTGGGTCTTTGTTCTTGGTTCTGAGACAACTCTGGGATGTGGTCTCATGAAGCTGAAGAGGCAGAGGTTGCCATTGAGAAAAATGGCTGCTGGATTAACAAAGATGACTGCTTGTGTGTGTGTGTGTGTGTACACGTGTGTGTGCACGTGCTCCCAAAGAGATGCAGGCTTGGGGGTCCAGGCCGAGGGGGAGGGCTGGGACACTCTTTGCAGCTGTTGCCTTTGACTCGCTGTGTGGCTGTTTCAGAATGAGGTGCTCAACCGGCAGATCCAAAAGGAGATCTGGAGAATCCAGGATGTGATGGAGGGGCTCAGGAAGAACAACCCCTCCCGAGGCACAGACACAGCCAAGCACAGAGGTGGGTGCCTCCTTCTCCAGACTCTGGGCTCTGGTATTTCTGGCCTCCACCCCACACCTGCTAACTCACACTGTGCTCAGAGCTAGTCAGGGCATTCTCAGGGCTCCAGAATCTTCTCCTGGGCTCTAGGATAGTAGGTAGGGCTCCCTTTTCCCCCACAGGGACCCAAGTAGACCACTCAGAGACACTGTTGACCCTGATATTCTAGATTCCTCCCCAGAAAAGGTCCAAGAGCATCTGAGGCTCCCCAGCCCACAAACACAAGGGTCCACTGGTGACCTCTGACTCCTACCTTAGTGTCTTCCTTGAGCATGAGGACCTCAGGCTGACTTTAACACCTTGGTGTCAACACTCATTTCCATCCATCATCTTTCCCTCCCCAGCACACTCTTACAGCCAGCCTGTGATCCCAGCACCTGTACTATGAGTCCCTTCAGCAGGTCCAGGCAGCCCTGAGACACTGACATCCCTCCCACATCCCTGGGTCTGGCTCTTCCCCAGTCTCCTACGCCCACAGTGTCCATCTACATGCCAGGCTACCCTCCTCCTCCATCTCTCACCTCTCTCCCCTTCTGTTTCCCCAGGGGGACTTGGCCCCACAGCCACCTACAGCTCCAACAGCCCAGCCAGCCCCCTCAGCTCTGCCAGCCTCACCAGCCCCCTGAGCCCCTTTTCACTTGTGTCAGGCTCTCAGGGGTCCCCCACCAAGCCTGGATCCAATGAGGTAAGATGAGAAATGGAGTAAAAGGTAGGTGGGGGAGGGAGGACAAGGTCCTCAATTGCCTGAAACTACACGAATTCTGTGCCCGTCTCTCTACAGAGGTCTCCAGCCCTAGTGCTTGGGCTCTTTGTCCAAGGGGGTCATTCTCACACCCAGTTTTGTGACCTTCCCTCCAGATTTCCCCTTTACCTGTTCTCTCTAAGTCTCTTCCTGAGCTCTAGGATGGATGAATAGCAGACAGCATATGCTTAATAGGAATTTAAATCCAGGATTGTACCAGGAATGTGGGGGGTGGGAGTCAGTGGGGGGGGAGTTTAGGGTCAGTGTGGGGAATAGTTTCCTAATCAATCAGCGGTGTTTACTTGGGCCCTGTTGTGAGCAAAGGGTGCTGGGAGGCCCTCTCAGAAAGATATGTATGCATATCACAAGGGTTTCATTCAAGGGACCCCGGCCTCAGATTCATAGGAACATGACAGTGTGTGTCTCAGCATTGAGCCACATGGCTCAGACCGTAAATGCTCTGATGCTCCAAAAGACTGGGGATCCAAAGGAGGGTAAAACTTAAACTGGGCCACAATGCATCTAGACAGGGAAAGGAAGCAGGGAAAGGCGGGAGAGATAGTGGGAGCAAAGGCATGGAGGGGAATGTGCCCAGCAAGACAGTGAGGCAATGATGAGAGTGCTTCAGAGCAGAACTGGGGAGCAGTGGGGGCGTCGTGGACAAGCGGGACCCCATAGAGGAGGGTCTTGATGGTAAGCAGACAGAGCGCTCTGGAGCTGGCAATCTCTCCAGACCAGGGGTGGGAGTTTGGTGGCCCCAGGAGCCCACCCACATTTCCCAGGATGATGTTGTCTGCCTCCTGCTAATGCTCTTTTCTCCTGCTCTCACAGTGGCTGTTCTTGTTCCTCCTAACACTCTGGCTTCTCTCTGCCTCAGGAACCTGGCCCGCCTCGGCCTCCCCTCCCCAAAGCCTACGTCCCCCTGGAGTCTCCTCCCACCGTCCCTCCACTCCCTAGTGAGAGCCGCTTCTGGCCATACCCCAACTCCCCTTCCTGGCACCGCAGTGGCGAGACAGCCAGGGGTCAGGTACCCAGCACCCTTGGGTCCTGGAGGGTGGGGGCAGGGGAGAATGGGCAAAGGGCCAGGTGAAGGGGACAAGGCAGAGCACCGGAGTCATTTTCCCTGTTAATTTTCCCAAAGCTCTATTTCTACCGGGCCCCCTGCCCAGCTGGGCTCTAGAATAAGGAAAGTATGGTTGAGGCAGTCACACAGGTTGTCTTCCTCCTCTTTTCTTTCTGTGGGCGATGGAGAAATTAATTACTACCCTACATCACCCTTGGGCTCACAGCAGCTGATGGTTGTGGGTGCTGGTATTATGCCCCACTCCCCACCAACGTGACCAGTGTTAATTGAGGGACACCCCTCCCGCGCTAGGATTCTAGTCCCTTCCTGACACTTGCCCACCCCAGGTCCCAGTCCTCCCAAGCTCCCTCTCTCTGCCTCTGCCTGTCTTGAGCTCTCTTTGGGTCTCATGAGCCCCTGGAGTGTAAAGATACAGGACCTTTCTTCCTTGGTTCTGGCTCATTCTCTCACATGGATCTCTAGCCAGGATCCAGGAAATATGGGATTAGGCTTGGAAGGGGTTGTGTAGTGAGGAGAAAGAGTTCTGTGCCTAAAATTGGAAAGCGCATATGCTCATCTAGGCTCAGCTGTGTAGAATTTACATAACCCTTGGGGGTTCATCTGGTGAGGTGAGCAGAGCAGGTAATATTACCTGTGTTTGACAGGCGAAGAGAAGGCATGGGATGTACTCATGCTCTCTGGTTGGACTAGAACCAAAGTTTCTGACCCCTAGCCTGATCTGTCTGCATTCTCTCTCTGAAACTGAGCCTCTTCAACCGTATCGTGGGAGAAGGTGGCTCAGATGATGCCCGAGGTCTCTAGTCCCATGATTCTCTCAACCCACAAGCTTAGTGCCCTTTTCATTCCCCTAGAATCCTGGCACCAAGGCCCACCTGGTTCTGTTTGCTCAAGTCTCAGGTGGGATCCCTACAGAATCTTCAGAGACCCTTCTCCAGCTGTTCCTTGACTCTGGCTCACAGCTAGCCTGTGCTTCTTAGTGCTTGCCAAGACAGCAGGTCAGGTTAAAGAACCTTTCCGATGGGCCTTAACTAGAGCCCTCCTGGAGGCCCTGTGTTCTCATGCCCCAGTATGGCCCAGCATTGACCAGCCTTAAGGGGTATGAGTGGAGGCCCTGCCCGCTTCCCAGGGAACACACATAAAATTTCCTTGTTCCCTGTGTCTTCAAGGGTTTAAACTTCAACCATGGCAAAACAAGGAAACATCACTGGGGGCCACATTCCCGGCAGCCATGCTAGCGTCAACCGTCTTCTCATCCTTTCTTCCTAGCCCAAGTCGAGCTATGAGCAAAGCAAGAAAGATCCCCAGCAAACATCACCCCGGGACACTCCCAGAGACATCAGCCTTGTGCCTACCAGGCAAGAGGTAGAAGCGGAGAAGCAGGCAGCTCTCAACAAAGGTACTTTCTAACCCATCTTCCCCTAGAAGTAGGGCTAGGGGCTGGTCAGACAGGAGCCCCAGGTGCTCATTCACACCCAAAGAGAGTACCTACCCTGGGCCTTTAATCTTGATGGAGAGTGGGACTGATCCTCTCTCTGAGAAGCAGGTCTCCTGCCTTCCAGCTCTCTGTGAGGCTCACCGGCTACTCTGTCTTCCTGCAGTTGGCGTCGTGCCCCCTCGGACAAAGTCACCCGCTGATGAAGAGGTGACTCCGTCAGCAGTGGTGAGGAGGAGTACCAGTGGGCTCCCCAACGGCCTCTCCTCCCAGGTGAGTACATCCCCGCAGGACCTGAGAGTTTGTGTGGACTCAAGCTGGGCTGCAAGCCCAGGGACCTATGTGTGTGTCTCCATCTGCCCCTGCTGTCCAAGAAACTCAGGGCTGGGGGGAGAACAAGCAGGAGGAGGGGCTTCAGCCCCACTGGAGGAAGACTTCTCCTTTACGGAGACATCAAGGGACAGAAAGATATGTGTAAAACATATAAAAGAATGTTTAGCAAGATTATCATAACGTACTACCGATGTGATACATTGGAAAGGAAGCAGCAAAAATCGGCGTTCAGAGTCAAAAGTGCTGACCTGAGCCAGGGCTGCCAGTAGTAAACAAATTACCACAAACTGGGGGGGCTTAAAACAAAGAAATATCTTCTCTCACAGTTGTGGAGGTCAGAAACTGGAAACCACGGTGTCATCAGGGTTGGTTCCTCTGGAGATTCTGAGGGAGAATCTGTTTTAAACCTTTCTCCTGGCTCATAATGGCTCCCAGCAGTCCTTGGCATTCCCCGCTTGTATAGAGGCATCACTCAAGTCTCGACCTCCATCCTCAATCACCTTCATTTCTGTGGGTCTGCTCTTGTTCTCTCTCTTGTCAGGACACCATCATTGCATTTAGGGCTCACCCTAATTTAGGATTATCTCATCTTGAGATTCCTAATTACATCTGCTGAGAGCTGTTTCCAAATAAGGTTATAGTCACAAGTGCTGGGATTAGGACTTGATATATCTTTTGGGAGCTACCATTCAACAACTACAGTCCACTCTTTTGCCCCCCAATTTTATGTCCATTCCACTTGCACATGCATTCACCACATAGCAACATTCCCCAAAGTCTCAATCCATGATAGCAGTAATTCTAAGTCTAAAATGCCATTGAAATATCATCAGCTCAAAAGTCCCAAATCTCATCATGTGAGCCATCTTCATCAGGTATTCATGAACTCTAGACACAATCCTTTTGGGGGCACAATTCCTCTCCACCTATAAAACTAGAAAAGAGGCCGGGCTTGGTGGCTCAGCCTGTAATCCCAGCATTTTGGGAGGCCAAAGCAAGTGGATTTCTGAGACTGCGGGTTCGAGGCCAGCCTGGGCAACTTGGCAAGACCTCATCTCTACAACAGATCAAAAATTATCCGGGCGTGGTAGCGCGCGCCTATAGTTCTGGCTACTTGGAAGACTGAGGCAGAAGGATCAATGCCCAGCAGGTCAATGCTAGGGTGGTTGTTAGTAAGCCACTGCACTTCAGCCTGGGCAATGAAGGGAGATTCCAACTCAAAAACAAACAAACAAAAACAGAAAATAAATTACTCTGCTTCTAAAATACAGTGGCAGGACAGGCATAAGTAAGTCATTTCTTTCCCCCAAAAAGGAGAAATTGCAAGGAATAAGGAGGTCACCAGTCCCAAGCAAGTCTGAAATCCAGCAGGGAAAATTTCATTAGGTTTCCAGGCCTGAGAATAATCCTCTGTGGCTCCCTTTCCTCCTCCCATCTTCCTTCCTCCTGGGACCACAGAGGCTCCATCAGCCCCTGCTTCTAGGACTGCCTCTCTGGCCTCTGCCTCTGCATCCGTGGCTTCGCTGTCAGAGTCCTTCCTATTTCTTGAAAGTTAGCACATATTTGTAGCTGAGTCACTTTATTAGCCTATTACCTGCCTCAAAAGTCTGACAGCTTTTTTTCCCTTCATTTCGTCTTGTTCCTGTCCCTTTCAGTACAAGCTGATAGTGTTTTTGCTGTCTCGAAAGCTCTATAAGTCTCCTTTCTATCTCAAGGGATCCATACCATTAGAAGAGCCTCTGCAGATCCTTCCTGGACAACTCCATCTCTATTTCTGGCTTCTTCCAAGATGGTCTATTGGATCCCTGGGTCACAAATGTAATCTCTTCAGCAAGATGTTGTCCAGGGCTTTCGCAATCATGAATTTCCTCATCTATGCATCCTTTGTGAACTGGGTAGTCTGAGAACCTTCCAAATGATCAAATGCTGGTTTCTTTTGACTTAACAGTTCCTTCTTCTTTTTGTCTCTTTCCTCTCGCATTTTACTATAAGTGTGAAGAGAAACCAAGCCACACCTTCGACACTTTGCTTGGAAATCTCCTCGGCCAAATATCCAAGTTCATCACTGCTTTCAAGTTCTCCTTTCCATTCAACAACAGAACAAAATTCAGACATTGCTGTCACTTTAAAACAAAGATGACCTTTCTTCCACTTTCCAACAACATGTTTCTCATTTTCCTCTGAGACCTCACCAGAAGTACCTTTGACATTTATACTTCTACCAACATTCCATTCATGATGATATTTATATAGCCAGCCCTCTGGGCGTGGGCTCTGCGTCCATGGATCCAACCACCACTTAGCAACCAATAATTAACAACTGTTTACATAGTGTTTACATTGTATTTGTATTAGAAGCAATCTTGAGAAGATTTAAAGTATATGGGAGGATGTGCATAGGTTACATGCAAATACTACTTCATTTTATATCTGGGACTAGAGCATTCATGGATTTTGGTATTCATGGAGGTCCTGGGACTAATACTCTATGGGTATTTCTCTTCTATGCTGTTATTTTATTTTATTTTTTTGAGTTGGGGGGCTCACTCTGTCGCTTAGGCTGGAGTGCATTGGCATAATCATGCTGATCACAGCTCACAGCAGCCTCGACCTCCTGGTCTCAAGCGATCCTTCCACCTCAACCTCTCAAGTAACTGGGACTACAGGCACACACCCCCAACCTGGTTAATTTTTTTTTTTAATTGTAGAGACAAGGTTTTACAATGTTGCCCAGGTTAGTCTTGAACTCCTGGGCTCAAGCAGTCCTCTCGCCTCGACCTCCCAATGTGTTGGGATTACAGGCGTGAGCCACTATGCCTGGCCCAGAATCATCTTTAAAGTTCATATTTCTGCTGATCATCTCTTCAAGGAAATCTAGGCTTTTTCTATCATGTCCCTCAAAATTCCTCCAGCCTTTACCCATCACCCAATTCCAAAGTCTCTACCACATTTTTTGGTACTTGTTATTATAGTGCCTCACTTTCTTGTACCAAAGCCTGTATTTGTTTCCTAGGGCTCCAATAACAAATTACCACATACTGGTGGCTTAAGACAATAGAAATGTATGTTCTTATAGTTGTGGAGGCCAGATGTCCAAAATCAAGGCATTGGCAGGGTTGGTTCCTTCTGAAGACTTGGAAAGAAAAATCTGTTTCGTGCTTCTCTCCTAGCATGTGGTTACTGCTGGCAATCCTTGACATTGCTTTCTGAGCAGATGAATCCCTCTAATCTCCACCTGTCTTCACATCACCTTCTATTCTGTGTGTCGTCTTCTTTTGTGTCTCTTACAAGGACCCCTGTTAATGGATTTAGGGCCCACACTAACACAGGATGATCTCATATTTCCAAATAAAGTTCCATTCACAGGTTCCAGGGGTTGAGATTTGAACATCTCTTTTGGGGGCCACTATTGAACCCTCTGCAGGTAGACTTCCCACAGAAGGTCGTCAATATTTAAGGGCTTAGAATGAATGAACAAGCTGAGTGGGAGGTGAGGCATGGTCACAACCTGTTTTCCCACCGTGGCAGGAACGCCCCAAGAGTGCTGTGTTCCCTGGCGAGGGGAAGGTCAAGATGAGCGTGGAGGAGCAGATTGACCGAATGCGACGACACCAGAGTGGCTCCATGAAGGAGAAGCGGAGGAGCTTACAGCTCCCAGCCAGCCCTGCCCCCGACCCCAGCCCCCGGCCTGCCTACAAAGTGGTAATGTCTTCCCAGCCACCCTCAGGCAGGAGCCCTGCATCTGCCAACACTGCCCACTCCCAGGGCATGGCCAGTCTGAGCTAGGAAGATTTGAAAGGAAGGAGAGTAGAAAGAACCCTAGCTGGGGACCTGGGAGGACTATGGAAGCTTCTCCCCTCTGGGCGGAAGAGTTACTTTAAGTGTTTCCTTTTTCTCATTTAAAGAAAATAGCTCACAGCCAGGCTCGGTGGCTCAGCCTATAATCCCGGGCCTTTGGGAGGCTGAGGTGAGTTGATTGCCTAAGCCCGCGGGTTCGAGACCCACCTGGGCAACTTGGCGAGACCTCATCTCTACAGTAAATCAAAAATTAGTCGGGCGTGGTAGTGCGTGCCTATAGTTCTGGCTGCTTGGAAGGCTGAAGCGGAAGGATCGCCAAAGCCCAGCAGGTCAAGGCTGCGGTGGCCGGGAGCAGCCACTGCACTCCAGTCTGGGCGACAGAGTGAGACTCCAACTCAAAAAAAAGAAAAAAGAAAAGGAAATAGCTCACAAAAAGGAATGCATTACACCAGGCACATAGCTCACAACTGTAATCCCAGCACTTTGGGAGGCAGAGACAAGAGAATTGTCTGAGCCCAGGAGTTTGAGACCAGCCTGGGCCATTTGTCAAGACCTCATCTCTACAATAAACCAAAAAATTAGCTGGTTGTGGTGGCGTGTGCGTGTCTACTTGGAAGACTGAGACAGAAGGATCACCTGAGCCCAGTAGGTCAAGGCTGTGATCACTGTGAGCATATCACTACACTCCAGCCTAGATGAGCATGAGACTCTGACTTAAACAAACAAAACAAACAAACAAAAGGAATGCCTTGGTTATTTTTGTTGAAATTAATTATACAAAATTCAGCTAATAAAGAACAGTACAAAATTCACCACACAGAAATAGTCATCACTTATACATGTTTCTAGAGCATCTCCTATGTGCTTTTCACAGGGCTAGCTGTTAGGATAGCTTACCATTGCATGGTGCAATATGGTTCCCAGATCTCTTTCATGTTATTTTTTCCCCCATCTTTGTTTTAGATTCAGAGGGTACACAGACATGTTCATTACATGGACATATTGTGTAGTGGTGGAGATTGGGTCTCAGGTGGTCCATTCCCCAGGCAGTGAACATTTTACCCCAGAGTTTACTTCTGAACCCTAGCCCCCTTCCCTACCTCACCCCTTATTGGTGCCCCCAATGTTTATTATTTACATCTTTGTGACCATTTAGCTCCTGCATCTCAGTGAGAACATGGGTGGAGTTTGGGTTTCTGTTCTGAGTCAGTTCACTTAGGGTGATGATCTCCAGCTCCGTCCATATTGCTGCAAATGACATGATTTTGTTCTTTTTTAATGACTGTGCAGTATCCCATGGTGTATACATACTGAATTTTCTTTGGCCATTCCATTATTGGTGGGCACTTAAGTTGGTTCCATGCCTTGCATGTTGTTTAATCCTCAACAACACTGGGTTAGGAATTGTTATCCCTACTTTGCAGATGGAGAAACAAAGTGAAGAGAAATAGAGGGTTTTTTGGGCCACGCACCTATGAAGTGCAAAGTTAGGAGGAGCCCAAGACATCTACTTAGTTTTTCTTCCACTAAGTTTTAGAAATACCGTAAAATTATGACTCGTAAGTCCTGCCCTCAGTTTGCTTTCTAGCTCAGGGATTGGAATTTCCATAATATGGAATCAGTAAAAATCAGTGCGAGACAAGACAGACTAATTCAACTTCCCAAAATATATAGCACAGAATGTGAGGGCAGAGCAGGTTGGGGAACAGCAAGTATTGACAAGAGATACTGATGAGATTTTACCTGCAGGCCTTGCAGGTGGGCAGGCCTTGCAGGTGGGCAGGCCTCGGGTCAGCTGAGTAGAAGGAGGATAGTTCTGCTGGGGGGTTGCAGTGAGAGCGATGGGGTGGCAGGGTGTGCTAGGCAGAGAGGGTAAGGACATGGGCATGGTTAGAGCTCCTGGAGGCATAGGTAGCAGTGGGGTGGTCATGACAGTGCTGTCCCTCAGGTGCGCCGCCACCGTAGCATCCATGAGGTGGACATCTCCAACCTGGAGGCAGCCCTGCGGGCAGAGGAGCCTGGTGGGCAGGCCTATGAGACACCCCGGGAGGAAATTGCCCGGCTTCGCAAAATGGAGCTGGAGCCGCAGCACTATGACGTGGACATCAATAAGGAGGTGAGCGGAGTCCTGAAAGGGCTGCAAGAGGAGGCCCCGGGAGGGGACATAGGTGGTGACCTCAGTCCCTTCACAGCTCTCCACCCCAGACAAAGTCCTCATCCCCGAACGGTACATTGACCTGGAGCCCGACACTCCGCTGAGCCCCGAGGAGTTGAAAGAGAAGCAGAAGAAGGTGGAGAGGATCAAGACACTCATTGCCAAATCCAGGTAACAGACATGGGTGAGCCTCCACTTCTGCTGCCCACCCTGGCACCTAGGACACCTGGGCCACTAGATGCCATTGGGAGCCCAGAGCCTCCCCAGGGGAGAGCACGTGGAGGCAGTGGCTTGAGGCAGCCGGCAGGGCCCAGGCATTGGCAGGGGCGAGGATGCTGCTGTTGGGTGCAAAAAGATCTGCTGGTCTCACACGCATCATATCATCAAGACAAAGCTGAAGGGTTGCCCTCTGGTGACTTATTTTCCCCTTCAAGGCTGCCCTAAATGTGCACTTGAACCTTTGAATTAATCTGAAAACTTGGAGGGGAGGGGTGCCCCCCTGTGTTTTGCCAGGGTCCCACTCACTCCTAGGGACAGCCTTGCCGGGAACCAGAGACTGCACACTCAGGCCCCTGGCCCTTCCCGCCAACCACAGTCCACAGGCCCCCCCCAAGCCAATTGGACCATCCTGTCCCTCCCTCCATGTCTGTGTGTCTGTGCCTCTTCAGTATGCAGAACGTGGTGCCCGTCGGCGAGGGGGACTCTGTGGACGTGCCCCAGGACTCAGAGAGCCAGCTGCAGGAGCAGGAGAAGCGGATTGAAATCTCCTGCGCCCTGGCGACCGAGGCCTCCCGCAGGGGCCGCATGCTGTCTGGTGAGAGGGGCTGGGCCTTGCTCTGCCCTGCCAGGGAAACCAGCTGACCAGGTGTAGGGGAGGAAGCGCAGCACCGCTGCCAGGGGGCAGGGACAGAGAGATAGAGGCCAAGAACAAGAACATGCTCCTTGAGGCAAGTATTTATTGAGCACCAGGTACTGTGCTAGGGTCAGGAAGGTGCCAAGGGACCAGAGTTGCTGACATCCTGGAGCACAGAGCCTCAGTGATCCTTACAGCCACTTTAAGGAGGAATGGCTGGAGGCCAGACGAACACAGACAGCCATTCTGCCTGGGCAGGTCAGGGAAAGGCACAGAGAAAAGGCGACAATTGAGCTTGACTGAGAAAGATAAAAGTGTTTCCCAATTGCAGAGAAGAGGGCCGGGTATTTCAAGGTATCCTTTCCTTTTCCAGTCTTGCTACATGCGAGTAAGAAAGAATAGAAGAAAAAATGGTGCCGGCAGCCAAAGAGCTGAGAGTAATACAGTGACCATCTTGGCTACTGACCCAAACCCACTTTTTTGCTAAGAAAAGGTGACTGTGAGGGACCAATTTCATGCTGATACGAAGGCTAGTAGGTCGTGAGCAGATGCTGATAGGGTTGAGGTCAACAGAATTAACTTCTACTCAGCCTGAGATCTCATCCCAGAATAGAGGAGAATGAAGTTGAACTTTGAAGAATGAAGGAGATTCTGTATGAATGGAAGGGTTAAAGGTAGAGAAAGAGAATGGGTAAGTCCCGGAGCCTGGGAGACTGTCCTCATCAGACAAAAGTGGTTAGGAGGGAGGAGAGGTAGAGTGAGCGTCAGAGCTTTGCAGCCTACAGCCTAGAGGAATGACCCAGAATGGAGAGCCACAGTTTGAGATGACTTTGGCAGAGGAGAGACCGCGTGTACAGGCCACAGTTACAGTAGCCCAGGCAAGAGTCAGACGACGAGGAGTGAAGAACTGTGGTTGGAACACAATGGAAGGGATGGCATTTCATGCTGGTGATTGAAGAGGGTTCCGGTTCTGGTGCTCTGAGGCTCCATTTCCTCATCTGTAAGATTCAAATCAAAATACTTAGACCAGCACAGTGGCTCATGCCTGTAATCCCAGTGCTTTGGCAGGCCAAGGTGGGAGGATTGCTTGGGCCCAGGAGTTCAAGATTAACCTGTGCGACATAGTGAGACCCCATCTCTACATTAAAACAAAAAGTTAACTGGGCATGGTGGCGTACCTATAGTTCCAGCTACTTGGGTGGCTTAAACCCAAGAAGTGAGCCAAAACTGGGCCACTGTGCTCCAGCCAGGGTGACAGAGCTAGACCTGTCTCGGAAAACAAACAAACCCAAAAAACTGCTTCCAGTTCTGATGGTGTAAGGATGGGAAACAATGTGTGCCAAGCACCTAGCACAGTGCCTGGCATTCAGTACGTGCTCAATACATACTGTAGTGGTGATGATAGTAGCAATAGTGTTGTGATGCTGGTAGTAGTAGTTTAAATAGCTCTCGCTGAAATGGAAATAGAAACCATTTTGTTGTTTTTTCTAATTATTTTAAATATGGATATTTTCAGAGACCAGAAGATTTTAGTCTACAGCCAAGAAGATTTAAGTGAGCCTTAATGAAGAAACTACTGACAATTAGGTTATAATAGGGAATCGTGGACTTTAGTATGGGTGGCCAGGGACAGCCCTGGTGGTATTTTAGGGAGAGGCTGTCATTGGGGCTGGAGTTGAGGGGAAGAAAAGGGATGGCTTCAGAGAGCTCCATCCTGCAGCCAAAAGGCAGAAGAACCAGTATGGCCATAAGGAAGGAGGCCTCTGGTGAACCTCCCTGTAGTTTAGCTGCAAAATGAGCTTGAACCTTCCAAAGATCAAATTCCACATGGTCTGGGCAAAAGGCAACTTCCTGTTTCACGGGGTTAGAGCGAGGAAGCTGTTTTAAAAACTCTGCTTCAGCCCCAGCCTCAGCCCCTGGCTGTCTCTACTGCAGTTCCCCAGCCAAAGGTTCCATGAAAACAAAACCCACCCGGCCTATCCGATTTCCCTCTCGATACGCATGGGTTTACGTTTCAGAGTCTGTGTGCTGAAAGAAGCAGTCACCTTGCTTTTGCCAAAACCCCAACTATTTAAAAAATGGCTGTGGCAGGGCCAGACCTCAGACTTAGCCCACTGTCCCCACCGCCCCTAGCCTATGGCCCAGATCCCCAGAACTGCAGCTCTACCAGGCACAACAAGGCTGATCCCGTCACATGTAGTGCGGGCATAGTTCACGCCCGTGACACTCTGTGTGTGGGAGTCTGGGCACAGGTCATGAGGGCAGTGTGCAGCGGGTGTGGGATATAGAGTGAAGTGCTTGCATGTGGATGTGTGGCATGGATAGAGTAATCAGTGAGGACTATTGTAATATTTGCAAATCTACCCGGTATGTACAGACTTATATGTATGTAGTGTGTGGGAAGATGTGGCGTTTTTAAATTTGTATGTGTGGTGTAAAAAGCACGTGCAGTGTCTGTGTTTTGTAATGTTTGTAGATACACGTATGTTTATTTGTGTATACGAGGGTGGACCCAAAACAACCCAGAATTATCTTTTGGAGAGTGGTCGCCTTGCAGTATAGGCTTCCCCCACTAGGTGCATGTTCTAGGAACCCATTGGCATCAGTGTACCAGCTAGCATTGTTGTGAGAGGCTGCATTGCATAAGAAACATCCCAAGCTGTGGCAAAGAAGTGACCAGTTCTTTCACTGTGATGAGGTACCCGCCCATACCGCACTGAGTGTTCAGCAGTTCTTGACCAAAACTGGCATGACCTCCCGGCCCCACCATCCCTATTCACCCAATTTCACCCTGAGCAACTTTGTTTCCCGAATGAAAAAAGTCCTCGAAGGGAAATGTTTCACCAATGTGGGAGAGGTCAAACAAACAAACAAAAGATGGCGGAAGCACTAAAAGGCATCAAAATTGACGAATGCAAAAACCGTTTTGAGCAGTGGGAAAAAAACGTTTCAATAGGTATATTGCATTAAGCGGAGATTACTTTGAAGGTGACTGAAGTTCAAACATGTCAAAATAAATACACAATTTTTTTTAAAATGTTGTTATTTTTTTGAGTCAGAGTCTCACTCTGTTGCCCAGACTGGAGTGCAATGGCCGCTCCCGGCCACCGCAGCCTCAACCCGCTGGGCTCCAGCGATCCTTCCACCTCAGCCTTCCGAGTAGCTGGAACTACAGGCGCGCGCTACCATGCCCAGCTGATTTTTTTATTTTATTGTAGTGATGAGGTCTCGCCAAGTTGCCCAGGCGGGTCTCGAACCTGCGAGCTCAGGTAATCCACTCAGCCTCCCAAAGTGCAGGATTGCAGGCTGAGCCACCGAGCCCGGCAATACACAATTTTTAAAAAAAAATTTTTACTTTTAATATGTGGAGTACAATTCAGGCTTAGGTATACAAATGTTCATTATGCAGGTATCCTTGTTGATGAGATGTGCCCCCCGGCAGTTTCCCACTACTGCCGATCCCACCTCCACCTTCCCCTGGCAGTTTTCCACTACTGCCAATTCCTTTCTTATAGAAATACACAATTTTTAATGAATAAACTCCAGATATTTTGGGGTCCCCCCTTATATTACAGCGTGGGGGTGAAGGAAAGGTCTGAGTGCAAATGTAGGAATATGTACACGCGTGTGCATGTATGGGTAAAATGTCTAAGGGTATTGTGTGGACACCCATTATGTGTGTGTCCAGGTGGTTTTGGTAAGCTGTTGGAGTGTAGATGTGGCTGAATGTGAGTGTGCAATGTATGGATGAAAGCAGTGTCCATGAATGCACATACTTATGTTTGCTTGCTTTTATGTGTGATTGGCTCTTTTGGCAGTATGGGGAATGATAAGGCATATATGAATACATAGGTTGTATCAGTGTGTATATTTCAATATGTGAACACAGGTCTTTGTGTGCAGGATGGGAGAAAGCACAGTGTCACAAATGTATGTGTGACTGATGATTTCTGCATGCAGGTGGGGTGGTACTTCTGACCATAAACGTGATAACATCACATCTGCTGCCTATGTGAATCTTAACTATTTTGGTAGATACATTTCTAATATATTTGGTATTTTTCTGCCTTCTTAAAGAGGTTCTGTTTGCATAATTAACTTTTCTCTCTCATTTAGTATCATTATAAATATCCTTGTTTTGCAGACCTCATTAAAGGGACATCCTTAAGGGGCTACAATGGATATAGATCTGTTTGTACCTTTGCTAAATGTTCCCAAACTATCACGCTTTTATAGTTATTATGTCTACTTTTTACAAAACATTTTCTCTCTTCAGGTGCTGTCTTAAAGATGTCAGTGGGCCTCTCAATTCTTCTCTCTCTCTCTCTCTCTCTCTCTCTCCTGATTTTCCCATTTCTAATTTCCTTTGGGCTAGAAAACCCAGCAAGTCAGAATCGTGTATAAATGAGTGTATAAAATTGTGTATAAATAAGACTGACCTGACTCACAGGGGCTCCCCTATGAGTAAATTATAAAAGCCTCACTTCATGTTGATTTTAACATCTTGTTTGACTTCTTGAGATATGTTTTGCTTTGGTTTTTTTGTTTATTTGTTTGTTTGTTTTACTCTATTAGAAGTTGATGTTTCCAGATAACTAACCATTGGGCCAGGGTTGTGGATATGTACATGAATGTGTGTTTGAAAGCATTTATGAATGTATTTGCATGTGAAGTTACAAGTGTGTTGGGTCACATGGAAGGGCAGAGGCTTGGAAGGGCAGAATCACACACATCTGAACTGTGTGCAATGAGTGTAATGATATGTTGCTGGACCCCATGTACAAAGTAGGTATTGTGTGTAGGCAGACACAACTTCCCATCCATGCAAGAGCTACGTGTGCTCTGTACACATGTGGATATGTGTAGATATGCAATGACAATAGCCGCATTGGCCCTTACTCTTGCACAGAGGACAGGGAAGGCAATGAGGCCTAGGGTAGGGTGGGAGCGAGGGACTGGGAAGTTCAATGTCAAGGCCCCTCTTGGTGGAAATGCAGTGTGACCCTGGCTGAGGTCTGGCTCTTCTCTGAGCCTGAGTGAGGGCGTTGTCTCCTGCCTTGCAGTTGCAGTGAGGATGCATGAGGGTCTGGAAAGCTGCATAGAGCTTGTCCCAGCACTATGTCTCCCCTTGTCGTTGTCCTTCCACTTTGCTGCTCTTAATATGGGAGAACAATGATAAGAGAGTAAAATCTCCTTGAGTCAAATGTGGCCACCTTTGGACTTGCAATGATTTGTTCAGGAGCAGACTGAGCTTTGCCTTTACCAGACTGGTGAAAACGGGGTCTCAAGTGGTGGCGGGAAATGTTTCTGAGCCCTCAACCCTGTCCAAGTTAGCAGAACTCTCTTTGGGTCTATCAGAAACCTCAGTTTTCTTGGAATTGACTAATATGGTGGTCCCTTCACTTCTGTCTATTCATTAAATGGGGCCTGGTGATCTGAATTAGTGTGATTTTACTGCACTATTAATCATTATCATTAGAAATACCACCATATATAAAGTGCCACTCCCCTGTTCTATCTACACAACAGTGGAGAGGTATACGAATTCCCCGTGGTGTGGATGCAAGGGGCAGCCTTTGGTCCAGAGAGGGCCCGGCCTCACCCACAGTCACACTGGTTCTTAGCAAAGCCTGGATCTGGCCAGGTCCCCTCTGGGGCCTGATACACTCCTCCATGGTGCCTTGGGAACGAGGACAGCTTGGCCTAGCTTGAGCAAGCTCCCAAGCTCAGCGCTCCTCTCTCCGCTTGCCTCCTGCCCTGCTCCCTGCCTGAGGAGAGCCTCGCTTGCTCTGGGTGCCCGCCCTCCTCCTGCCCCCATTCACCTCCCTGTTCATTTCTGTTTCCAGTGCAATGTGCCACCCCAAGCCCTCCCACCTCCCCTGCTTCCCCGACTCCACCAGCCAACCCCCTATCGTCTGAATCCCCACGGGGCACCGACAGCAGCCATACCATGCGGGTCTGAGCTCTGACGTAAGCACTTTTCTACTGTATTTCATCCACCCAGGGAATGGGTCCCCTTCCCTCACCTCACTGAGTCATCTAGGTCCTTTCATTCCAGCATTGCTTCTTCCCCATCCCTGGTGCTCTAGATCCCTCCTCCCATTCATCCATCCATCCATCCATCCACCCGCTTGAGCCCGCTGGTGTCCCCACACAGTGCTGGGCTAGAGTCAGCCAGTGGGGCTGCTTCTTGGATGTTGCGATGCCAATGGCCTTTGCTTCTTCAGAAGCAGACAGGGAATGGAGCTGAGACCACACCTGTCTGCTCTCAGGGAAGGTTCTTCCCTGACACCCCATCCCTACACTTCCTGTTGGCCGACAAGCTTTCCATCTGTTGAGATACACAGATGCAGAATCCCAGAAACCCCTAGAAGCTGTTTCTCCACTCCCAGATCCTACAGTCAATTCAAATAGCATGGAACAACCATAGCCAGAGGCTGTGAACCTTCCCTTAGCCCTAGCACAAAACTGCTCTCTTAGGGAAGGATGCAAGAACCCTGGCTTCAATCCCTTTGGTACCCTCTCTCAGGGTTGAGGGCCTGGGGTGGGTTTTGGCAGACTGAGACTTCTTTTTCCCTGGGAAGTTTGGCTGGAGTTCTCACTCCCCTGTGAAGCTCTCCTCTCACCCATTTCTCTTTTCTCCAGTGCAAGCCCTGGCTGAGGCCAATGCTGTGAAGCTCCACAGAGCCACATTCTGAAGCCGTCCTCTACCCATCTGAGGTCCTGGCTCCTCACCCTGGCCCCCTGCGCCTGCGCTCCCATGGGGATGCCGCCGGGAGCCAGGTTGGGGGCCAGGGGCTGCTGCTGAGAGGAGTGTGGGTACCTCGGTGTCCACACGCCCACTGCGCCTAGCCCGGAAGCCCTCGCTACTCATATTGTGGTCCTAGGCCATGGCCTGAGGTGGCAGGTGGGCAGCGCCATCCTTGTGAGTACCTGAGTCATGGGAAGCCTCGGCCTGGCTCTGGCTGGAGTTGTGATGACCCTACTGGAACATAACCTGTTGAAGAACATGCCCTGGTGGGGAACACGCCCGTGACTACCTTAGGTCAGGACTAGAGGTGAAGAGAAGATGGACACTGCCTCTCAGAGCCTGCTGGACACCAAGGACAGCCCCTGCCACCCTCGCCTTCCCCATCAGCCCCACCCTGCTACCCCAGCTATATCCAGGGCTTGACATGTCTCTGCTTATGGGTGCTTGCTGGGGTCCAGTGGAGACTGACCACCCTACTTGAGCCAAAAACAAGATGAGAGATAGGGAGAGGTTCCTGGGTGCCCTGAGGGGACAGTGCTGGCCGTGGCTAGAAAACAGCAGGTCTGTGCAGCGTCTGAGGGCAGGTTGGGAAGGGTAGCGGAAAGACGGGGAAGAGATTCTTGGAGAGTAGAAGGAGGGGAAAGTGGCAGGAGACGTTGGCAAGTAAAGAGGGAAGGAGAGAAGCAGAAAGTGGGTATTGGATTGGTTTTCCCAGGTGGAGCCTTAGGTTAGTGCCCAGTGCAGTGCCAGACTATCACCTCTGCCCCTCCGCTCTCATCCCCAGGAGGACCCACTGGTGGAGCAGACGGTGGCCTCAGCAGAGGTGCTTGGTGTGGAGATCCAGGTGTAGGGTAAAGGGAGCCAGGTGGCAACTGTCTGGGAGATGGCTCTTTGTAGGTCTGCACCTGTGGTCTGCCTCCCCATCCTGCTGTGAGAGGCAGAGAGGAGGACTTGGCTTAGGTAGCGTGTGGTCAGCCTTGGGGACTTACCTAACCAGCTTGGTGATATCCTTTTGCCCCGTTCCCCCTGGAACATGCAGTGGGCCAGCTGAGAGTGTGCCCAGGGCAGTGGGGATGAGGCCAAAGTCCCCGGGGCCAGATTCTAGGCACCTGCCCCTCTTTTCAAGCATCCCAGATAAGGACCCACTGAGGCTTGGCTTTCTTACAGTTGACTTGCCCAGGGAGGCTGGGGGGAGAGACAGAAAAGCAAAGCTCATTCTTCCTCTTCACCCACCTTGAGATGAATGTAGCCAGAGAGGAGGATGGAGAGTGGAGCTAGAGACACCTTGGCCCCTAAGCCTTCTCTTTGCCAGAGTTGCTGCCCAGAGACTTCAGCCTGACCACCAGCGGCCCCTAAGAGCAGCAACTGTATCTTCTACCAGTTCCTCTCCACTCCTTCATGACTGGGACAGTTACTGGTTCATATGCAAGTAAAGACGACAATTCACTCAACAAATATTTATCGAGCACCTTTTATATACCAGGCACTGTTCTAGGTGCTTAGGATATTCCCATGTGCCCGAGGGATTACAGACCAGGAGGATTCCACCTATTCTCACTTCTAGCAGGTTTTTTGAACATGACCCATGGCTACATTTTCCATCTTCACAGCTCAAGCATCCCAAATCTGTTCTTTCTCTCCTGCAGACTGGTAGGTGGGATTGGCTCCCAGGCCACCCTCCCTCCCTCTTTCCACAACACCTTTCTCCCTCCACAGGAAACAGATTTTTCAGGGCCCGCCATGCCTGCTCCTTCCTTTGTCTGTCTTTCCTTTTTTATTTTAAAGTAATATTTTTAGAAATACATGTAAAATACCAAGAAATATTGTCCACGCCTCTGCCTGCCTCTCACCTCCTATTTCATAAAGCTGGCTCTTTATGTTGCTTTACATGCCTTAATATATGTTTTGTGGAGATTTTACATATTATAGATCTATATGTAATATATATATATATATTTGTTTGGATGTCTGATCTTTTCCTACAGCTTCTACCCAGGCCTGTTTTCTCTCCCTTATCTTCACACCATTCCTAGCATATCAAGGCCACACCCCTTGCCTTTTGGATCCAAAGAAGAGGAGAGGAAAGACTTATTTTAAGACAGAGCTATTTTATGCTTTTGTTAAAAAAGCAAATCTATTTTCAAAATGTGCAATGTCTGAATGGAAGTGGCAAATAAGATGAGGGGACGGGGGTGCTGCCTCTAGGCCCCACCACGTGCCCTCCCCTCTGCCCTATCAGCTCTCTTCCATGCCTTTCCCTGTCAGCAAAGGGCTGGTCCCCAGAGCTCACCCAGGGAGCATCTCACCGCCAGGACAGGGCACTCCCTCAGAAGTCGTGAGTCTAAGGATCTGATGACATTGTCATTCTTGGTGATCCTCTGAGGATTGTCACATACAAATCCTCTTGGAACTGTTTACAGTTGCACAAAGGACACCTGTGCAGACACATGCCCCCCTCCCCCAGATGGGCTGCTGGGCCCCCTCTCCTCATTAGCCTGCTGGAAAAGGGCAGACGGTCTAATGGCAGCTTATGTCGAACAGCACTGAGGATGTCGGTCTACTCCTTGATGGACTCATGAGACGGCGCAGAGCCCAGAGGAAGCGGCTTGGGATCCTCTCTGTACCAGCCCTTTAGAGCAGATATGTATGAGTTCCTTGGGCTTCTCCACTCCCTTTCACTTGATCCCTGTCTGGTCTGGGTCACATCTACGGCATCTGTCTCCCTCTGTGACCCTTCTCTCTGGGGACTACTGCTTTTAAGGGAATGGTACCTTGGTCTGGCATCCAGACTGTGACATCCGCTTCTGGGCTGAGGAGGGTCCTATCGACAATGTGACATCGCAGCCTTGCCCAAGCAAGCCCCAGGACTCCTCTGGCAGGCTGCTGCTGGGGTGCTGAACTAAACCAGCTTGCCTTCCAAACTTCGCATCAGCCATGGAAGTGGGCAAGGGGGGCTCTTGCCTTGCAAGGATTTGGGCAGGATGGAAGTCTTTGTCCAGACCTGAAATCAAGGGTTTGGAATCTAGCACAGAGTTCCTGGCCAGCGTTTGAAGCCTGACCTCCTACCTTGGGCACTTACTGGCACCCTGTTCCCAGCCTCGAGCATCCTCCTATGAATGAACAGGGCCCAGACGGGGGCCAGGGCTCAATAGCCCACCCAGAGAAGCCCTGGTTATTCCTCCAGGGCCTTCTCAATTAGCACATGACCTCCCTGATCAATAACCAAGAGGCTGCAATCAAACACTGCTACTGTCACTTTAAAGATTTTCTGAGATTGCAAGCTGTACACTTCCTGTCCCGCCTTTGTGAGAGGCATGTCCTTGGGGCAGAGCTGATACAGCAAGAGGGAACCAGTTCCTTTCCCCCTTTCAGCCCTCCACCTGGCAGCTCTTAAAACTAAGGAAAAATATTAAATATACATATATATATGCATATATCTATTTATGCACATATTGGGGCCAATTTGATTTGCTAGTATTAGACAATAAACCATACAAGGAAATTTATGATCTCAGTGTCTTTATTTAGTATAAAGTGACCTTAGAAGAAGAGTGAAGTTTAGACAGAAAGCATCTCTGTTGGGGGACCAAGCAGCTGTTGCATTCCCTTAGCATCTTTCTAGCCAGTGCCCCCGCTCCCTGAGGATGATGGGGCAGCCTGACTGAAATAGGTGAGAGCTTGCTTCCTCCTTTCAGCTGCATTCTTCTTAGATTTAGGTACCGAAGAATCCCAGTGAGTTCTGCATTTGTATCTTGTAAGTTTGTATAAACCAAATACAAGAAATAAAATTCACGGTTTGCATGTGTGGTGTGTGTCTGCAATCAAACACATTCAGTATTTTTAGCTAAAATAGGCAATGTCTTATCTGTCTTAACTATTGATTAACAGTGTCTATGTGTCTTGCAATCATTACCCAAAATCCTTTTAATCAACATTTAGTCTTCTCAGCACCTATTGGCATAAACCAGTGTCTAGACTACATTATTCTTTTTTAAGTTACATGTTTTTAAAAGCAATCCTGGACTGAGTACTTTTTACTTAGTTATGAGTTATTACTCATATACAGTGAGTTCTGGTTCACACAGGTCCAACTAATGATTACATAAGACATGAATCTAAACTGAATGCCACAAAAGGGGCTCACATTTAAAGAAATGGTATACTTGAAGGATTTTAGGGAGTTTGAACTGAGTCCATCCCTTAACTCACAAAGGCTTTTTTAAAGATGTGTACCTTTTTTATTTCTCATGGGCAGCTGTTTTTTCAAGGGCCAGCTTGTTAGATAAGTTGTCCTTCCAAACCAGTCGGTAAGGCCATGCTAGCACAGAATAATGGGGTTTGCATTTCAAGGGCAGTGTAGGGGGGTGGGGGAGAAAGAAAAAAATATGCACTTTTAAATTCAAGCAGCTCACATCCAGCCTGGTCTCAACTACATTTAATTTAAGTGTTTTAATGCAAGTGTCTAAGTTTTCTTTTTTCTAAATAACCAAAATGGTCTCTTCTCAGCCTATTACAAAACCCTCCCCTCAAGCCAGGCTGGAGCTTGTAAAAGGGGACAGTAGTTGAGAAATGTAAACAAAAAAGCAACTAGCAGAATGTCCTTTAAGGAGTGGTGCTCTGTAACTGCATGATCATTTATTTATTCTTGATGAGAGGCAAGACAGGGTCAACCAAACTTCAGACCCCACTGCTGCCAGGGAACTAGGACCACACCGCAGCCCCTTCCTCATCTCCAGCCTCCAGTGTGGAACTAGGTTCACTGCATTGCTGAGACTGATGTGAGAGGTGGTATGTGCTGTGCTCAACAACCGGCCCTGCTCCCTGCTAGCTACATGAAGATTTGGACAAGTCACTGAAATTCTTGAATCTCAGTCTCCTCGTTTGCTAAATAGGATAGTAGCCATCATCTTAATGAAACTCTCAAGAAAGTCATATGAGAAAATGAATGAAAAAACACTTTGAAAACTGGAATTCCGGCCGGGCTCCGTGGCTCAGCCTGTAATCCCGCGCTTTGGGAGGCTGAGGTGAGTGGATTGCCTGAGCCCGCGGGTTCGAGACCCACCTGGGCAACTTGGCGAGACCTCATCTCTACAATAAATCAAAAAATTAGCCGGGCGTGGTAGCAGTGCCTGCAGTTCCAGCTACTTGGAAGGCTGAGGCGGAAGGATCGCCAGAGCCCAGCAGGTCGAGGCTGCGGTGGCCGGGAGCAGCCACTGCACTCCAGTCTGGGTGACAGAGTGAGACTCCAACTCAAAAAAAAAAAAAAAAAAGAACTGGAATTCCTTTCCAATGTGAGAAGTGAGGTGGTGATGCTGCGAAGGCCCCCACCATCTGCAGGGACTTGATGAGGGGAGCGGGAGGAGGTTCTCAGGACCCCTCCTTCACTAGCTGTACAGTCTTTGCTGGAAGACATCACGAGGGCCCCTGCTGTTCAGCCCCCGAGGTGTCCTTCCCTGCCCAGCCCCATGCCTCCAGCCCCGGGAGTGGCAGCTCTGCCCCACCCCTTCCCCATGGTGGCCAGGCCATGAGACTGCCACAGGCTGAGGACCAACTCCAGCCTTCCAGGGCCTGCATAGTCCTTCCTGGGTTGTCCCGTGAAGGCCCCGCTCCAGGAGGGTGGGCTGTGGACAGCCCCTCTGGGCTCAGCTCCAGTACCCAGAGAGTCAGGCCAGGAGGGCCTAGGTTCACGAGAGTTCAGTTTTCCTGAGCCCACAGGTACGTGCCTGACTGGGGTGGGCAGGGAGAGGTGTTCCCAGCTGTTGCTCTGTCCACCTGGGGAGCAGTTTGGAACCACAGTTTGAGATGAGAGCAGAAGTCTCTCATATAACCGCATATTGACAGTACACTAATACTAGTTATAAAGATGCCGTATTGTAATAGTAATAATGGCATATTAAGTCTTGCTATGTGCCAGGTACTCGGTTCTATGCACTTGACACATGGTTACTCACAAATCTTCATGTTGTCTCTATGTGATAGGTACTAATGTTATCCAAGAAACTGAGGCACAGCAAGGGTAGTTAAAATGCCTAAGAGCCAGGCGCGGTGGCTCACACCTGTAATCTCAGCACTTTGGGAGGCTGAGGTGGGAGAATCACTTGAGGCCAGGAGTTCAAGGCCAGCCTGGGCAACACAGTGAGACCCCATCTCTAAAAAAGTTTTTTTTAATTAGCTATCCCAGCCAGGTTCGGTGGCTCAGCCTGTAATCCCAGCATTTTGGGCGGCCGAGGAGAATGGATCGCTTGAGCCCGTGGGTTCAAGACCAGACCAGGTAATTTCATCTCTACAATAAAACAAAAATAACCCAGTGTGGTAGCGCACATCTGTAGTTCCAGCTACTTGGAAGGCTAAGACAGAAGGATCACTGGAGCCCGGAAGGTCGACACTGGGGTGGCGGTGAGCGTGCCACTGCACTCCAGTCTGGGCGAAGGAGTGAGACTCCAACTAAAAAAGAAAAAAAAAATTGGCTAGTCCCAGCTACTTGGGAGGCTAAGATGGGAGCATCCCTTGAGCCCAGGAGTTCAAGGCTGCAGTGAGCTATAATCGCGCCACTGTGCTTCAGCCTGGGTAACAGAGTGAGAGACCCTGTCTCAAAATAAAAAGTTTAAAAATGCCTAAGCTCCCATGGAGGTAGGATGAAGCCCAGGATACTTTGACTTTAGAGCCCAGACTCTACCAGCCATTTCAGTGGGGATAATACTGACCCTTAGGGGATTTTAAGGGGGCAAAACTCTTACTGACGCTTAGTGACTGCAATGCATGGGCCAGATTTTCAAGACCAAGAATTGACCTGTACGCTGCACAACTTTTTTTCTTTTTTTTTTTTAAGTTTAATCTGCACAACTTTAGAATGTACAACTGGACTGAACCCACCACTGGTATAAGTCGGTCATACTTCATAATAGTCATAAATAGTACTTAATAGTGATAATAGTACTAAAAAGTTTGCCATAATAGTACTAAACAGTTTGTATAGGCTTTAAAAAATAAATATCATGAATACCTCAGAAAGTTAAGAGATAGTTACTATGGAGAAGAAATTTAAATTGAATAAAGATATTGTCTCAAAATTATTGAATAATCTACTTCATGCTTTGTCAGCACAATGCATTATAAGATTTCAACTACTGTGTCTTTGAAAAAAGTTCCAATCAGTAAGTACTGCTGAATAAGCAAAGAGACTGAAAATATTTAACAGGAGATCTGAGAGAACCAAACATTAAAGCATCTGTAAAATGCAGGTGATCTCTGACCAGGTGCGGTGGTTCACACCTGTAAATCCTAGCACCTTGGGAGGCCAAGATGAGAGGATTGCTTGAGCCCAGGAGTTTGAGACCATTCTAGGCAACATAGACCTCATTTTATAAAATAATAATGATAATAATGCAGGAGATCTCACTGAATCTCCTTAAAACCTTTTTATTTTATAAAATTATTTTAGCGGGACACTGTGACTCACACCTGTAATCCTAGCACTTTGGGAGGCCAAGGCGAGAAGACTGCCTGGGCCCAGGGGTTCAAGACCAGCCTGGGCAATTTGGTGAGACGCATCTCTACAATAAATCAAAAAAATTAGAAGTACATGTTGGCACATGCCTGTGGTTACAGCTACTTGGAAGGCTGAGGCGGAAAGATTGCCTTAGCCCAGCAGGTCGGAGCTGCGGTGGTTGTGAGTGGTCTGAGTGACAGAGTGAGACTCCGACTCAAAAAAATGTATTTTATTGCCATCCTTTATATTTTCTAAATTTTTTGCAGCCCAAAGATGAAAACTTATGTTGTCATGATTACAGGTAGAAATGCCTGGGAACTTGCCTATTTTTTCCCCATCTTTATGACACTGTCCCAGGGGTCCACATGCAATTGGTCTAAACTGCTCTTATCACTCTTTCTCTTCCCAATCCATCCTCTCTTCCCCATTGTCACTTGGAAATATATGACTTCCAAGTCCTCTCAAGGTCCTGGAGACCGAATTTTACCTCAACGTGTGACTGTTTGAAGACAGAGATGTAGGTGTCTGGGATATTCCATCAGGACCCCATTCCATGGGAGCTCTTTGGACAAGGCACACACATACGACCCAGCTCCTTAGCATTACATCACACTTCCTCACTGTCCACTTTGCCCTAACTTGCCTTGCTATGTCATTCCTATTTCGATTCAAGTGATCTCCCTCTTTCCCTTATCATATGCAAGTACACCTGGTCTGTTATTACTCACCTAACAGTTTTTATTCTAGTGTTCACTCCCCGCTACTCTTCTGTTTTTCTTGCATGTGTGTGGTTTTTGTTTTTACATAGAATAGCTCTCGTCTTCTATTTCTCTTAAATTCAAACTTACATATTATGTGTGGGTGGAAGCAATCTGCCTATTTAATTTATGTCTTCTGGTAAGTCTTGCCTGAGCATTTATATATTGAGAGACACCATATTTATTATAATTTATTCTTTTTGTTTCTTTTTTTTATTACCGTTAGTTTTGAGTTTCTTAAATGACATAGGTAGATTCGTTGCATCATCTATGAATTTCATTGCTGGAGAGAGGAAACATTATGAAGGGGATGTTGGCGCTCATGGTATCGAGAACCACTATCCTACAGTGGGAGAAAGCACGTTAGGAACGAACCGCCCCTCCTTTCCCAGGCCCCCAGGGAAGGAAAGGTGCACCCATGTCTGCACTTCATGTGGGAAGACTGGAACCAATCCTCCTGAACTGTCCAGCCCTGCCGGAAGCCAAACTCAGGGCTTTGCCTTCCATACCTCAAACTCACAGTCTGCAGCTGGACACCGCTGGGGGGAAAGAGGTCGAAGCCCTTTGTGTCAATTCCCCTGCGGCGCTTTGCCCTTGATTTAACCCAATCTGGCTCTGCCATTAGGTCGGCAACAGGCTTAACTCAATTGCGCATCTCCCCCTAGTGTCTAGAACGTGTAATAACAGAAAAAAAACCACTTTCAGGATGAATTTAGTCCATTTCCATAGAGAAGCACAGATTCCAACTCTTCCCACACCCTCCACCAAACCAGGCAAGAAACCTGGGCACCCCTCAGATCCCAGTTCTTCCATATACAATCTAAGTTTTGTAGGGGAGATGTGAGCCGCTGAACATGGGGCGATGCAGAGAAAGGGTTGGGTGGGCGTTGCCTTCGGGGGGGTGCGTGGAGGGGGCAGCACCTCCTGGGAAGAAGTGGAGGATGGGGCCTGTGACTTCAAGCTGCCGTGTGTGTGTGTGTGTGTGTGTGTGTGTGTGTGCGCCCGCAGGAGGGTGTTGGAAGGATGGAGGAGAGTTACTCATTTACCAGAGACTCATTTCACAACTTACCAAGGGTCAGCTTCCCATGAGCATGTTCAAGCTTGGTCCTCTCGGCCGTTCTCCGCTTGCCAGCTTGGACCCCGAAGGCCCCCCAGGCAGAGTGCAGCATGATCTCCATCACCGAATGGCAGAGTGAGTCCAGTGACCTGTGCTGCGGAGGGCACGGGGCTGCAAGGGGCTTTCCAGGCCAGTTGAGGGCAGAGGCACGCCCCTCCCAGCCGGGTTCTCTCTCTCTGGGGAATCTCCAACTTGACCTCTGGAGCCAGGGACTGGGAGCTGGGGTGCTGGCACCCAGAGGAGCAGGCCCAGGGCGGGGTGAGCCTCCTCTGCCTTCCAGCCGGTGGGGGTTACCCAGGGCCCACAGGTAGAGGCCGGTACCCTAGAGTCCAGCTGGCCCCTTTCCTATCCCAGGTTCTTAGAACTGGGTTGCCACAGAGATGGATTCAGCAGGCCTCTGCCCATTCAGCAGTCTTTCTCCCACACGTCCTCAAGGTCTCCTGTGGCCCTGGGTCCCTTCTTTTTTTTTTTTTTTTTTGAGTTGGAGTCTCACTCTGTCGCCCAGACTGGAGTGCAGTGGCCGCTCCCGGCCACCGCAGCCTCGACCTGCTGGGCTCCAGCGATCCTTCAGCCTCAGTCTTCCAAGTAACCGGAACTACAGGCGCACGCTACCACACCCGGCTCATTTTTTATTTATTGTAGAGATGAGGTCTCACCAAGTTGCCCAGGCGGGTCTTGAACCCGCGGACTCAGGTAATCCACTCACCTCAGCCTCCCAAAGCGCGGGATTACAGGCGGAGCCACCGATCCCGGCTTCTGGATCCCTTCTTATCAGAAACTAAACTCCACTCCCCCGCCCCAAACCACCATGCCCTCACTCCTAAACATCCTTCCTCTTCCTTTGAGGAGAGGGGTAGGGAGGTAGTCGACAGGTCTGGGAAGGTGGGAAGGACTAAGGCTCTGAGGGTTTCATTCCAGCCTCTGAGCCCCAGTTTCTCATCTGTGAACTGGTGATAACGTTCAGTCTTTCCCTGAACAAATTTGTCCCTGCCATGTGCCAAGCACTGTTTGGGGCATAGAGTATACAACAGTAGATGAAACTGACATTATTCCCTGCTCACATTCTAGAGAGGGGAGACAGGTTTTAAAAAAAAAAGTAAGTATGTCGTATGTCAGATGCTGCTAAGTCCTCCAGAAGAAAATAAAACAGGAAGAGGTTAAGGAGTTTGAAGTAGGAGGGGTTACAGTTTTATGGAGCGTGGCCAGGGAAGGCTTCATGGAGAAGGTGCCCTTTATACAGAGACCTATAGGAAGAGAGGAAACAAAGTCATGCAGCTATCTGAAGGGGAAGTGTTCCAGGAAGAGTGTTCCAAGAACAGACAGTGCAAGGGCCCAGAAGCACTCACGTACTTGGTGTGTTTGAGCAACAGCGAGGACGCTGGTGTGGCTGCGGCAAAGTGCGTAGAGGGGAGAGTCGGAGAAGTTTAGATCAGGGAGGTCCCTGAGGGGTCAGACCACAGAGAGACATAGGCCATGGTAAGGACTTTGGTTTCATCCACGTAAGGGGGGAAACCATTGGAGGATTTTGTGCAGAGGCATGATATGTTCTACTTATAGTTTTAAAAGGTCACTCTGGGTGCTAGATTTAGAATAGGCTGTAGGGGTGGGGGGCAGCAATAGGGAAACCACTTTTGAGTGAGAGACAGTGGAGGAGACCAGGGTGTTAACAGGGAAGTTAGCAGGTAGGAGTGCTCCATGTTGGATCTGTCTGGAGGAAATTGCTGAGAGTATTTGTAATGGATTGGCTGTAGGTGTGAGAAAAAGGAGAGTCAAAAATGTACGCTGGGTGCGGTGACTCACACATGTAATCCCAGTACTTTGAGAGGCTGAGGTGGGAGGATTGCTTGAGCCCAGGAGTTCGAGGCCAGCTGATCAACATAGCAAGACCTCTTCTCTACAAAAAATTTTTAAAACTTAGCTGGGCATGGTGGTGCATACTCAGGAGACTGAGGCGAGAGGATCGCCTGAGCCCAGGTGGTTGAGGCTGCGGTGAGCCATGATTGTGCCGCTGTACTCTAGCCTGGGCAACAGAGTGAGACTCAACTCCAAAAAAAAGAATGCCTCCTATATTTTTAGTCTGGGCAATGGGAAGAGCTGAGTTGGAGGGAAAGCAGGAGTTGGGTTTTAGACGTGGTAAGTTTATTTGTGCTATTGGACATCCAGGAGCTATCAGGTAGGCAGCTTGGGATATGAATCTGGAGTTCTGGATGAGACCTGGACTGGAGAGAGAAACTTGAAAGCTGCCTGCATATAGATGGTATTTAAAACCATGACAATCCAGGAAATCACCCAGGGCAGGTGCAGCATCTCAGCCTCCAGCAACTGACATGGGGGGCAAGATAACTCTTTGTCATAGGAGCCTGCCCTGTACATTATAGGATTTTAGCAGCATCCCTGGCATCTACCCATGAGATGCCAGTAGCAACCCCACTTCGAGTTGTTCCCAACCGTCACATTGCCGAATGTCCCCTGTGAAACATCCCTCCCCTCTCCAGTTGAGAACCACTGGCCTGGGGAATACAAACAGAGACAGAAGAGGGCTGAGGCCTGAGCCCAGTGGCACAATGATATTTTATCAAGCCAATTAACCTGCAAGTGAATATACTCGTACCAAGTGTGCCAAGTCCTGTGAAGAAGGTGCTAAGTCCTCCGGAGAGAGAGAAAAACGAGGGAATCAGATTTAAGTCAGGGAACAGAGAGTGGACCAGGTTTCCCCGGGGAACTGACATTGAGTTGATACCTGAAGGATAGAGGTAGGATGTTCCAGGCCAGGAAACCGCATGTACAAAGGCCCCGAGGCAGGAAGGCTCCCATGGAAGCAATGAGGAGCAAAGCGGTTGGAGCAAAGCAGGCAAGAGGGAGAGTGACAGGAGATGAGGTGGGCAGGCAGGCCTGGGCCCCGCTGAGCAGGCCCTGTGAGCCATGATGGGGCTGAGAGGCTCTGCTGCATTCTAAGCCCAGCGGGCAGCCATGAGGTCCACTACCAAGACGGGGTCGTATATTTCTAAGATCCTGGAGTACTGTGTAGACAAGGACTGGGAGAATGTGAGAATGAAGCAGGGACTAGCTGGGGGCGACTGCAGGAGTTCAGGGGACAGACGAAGGGGGCTGGGAATGAAGGGGTAAGAGTGGAGAGAAATGGATAGCTTTCAGGATCCAATTCGGAAGAGAAAGCAATAGAACCTAGCTGCAATTGGACGGGGGAGAGTGGCCTTCTGCCTCAAGTGGCAGGGTGGGTGGTGGTGACACGCTTACTAGGTTGGGGAAACAAGGGAGGCGTGGGTTGAAGGAAGGGAGATGAGTAACCCAGTTTCGAGTTCAAGATGCCTGAGGGAAAGCCAAGCAGACATGCCGAGTAGACTCCAAGAGAGACCTGGGCCAGAAAGACCGATGTCCACGTTGGCAGCACACGAGGAACGTGGGGGGATGTGGGGAAACAGAAGGAGGAGAGAATGGAGCTCAGGCCCAGTTCGAGTCCCAAGAGGAGGAGAGAGAAGCAGGAGCTGGCAGAGGGGACAAGGAAGAGCGAGGAGAGCAACAGGAGGAAGAACAAGAACGCAGCATCATGGAAGCCAAGGGAGTGGTCGGCGCTGACAGATGAGGGCTATGACCTGAAGGGCATTCATGACCAAAGCAGGAGCAGTTTCTGCAGAAGTGCACCAGGCTGGGTTGGTTAAAGGCACATTTCAGGCCGCACATGGTGGGTTATGCCTGCAGACCCAGTACTTTGGGAGGCCAAGGCAGGAGGATCACTTGAAGCCAGGAGTTTGAGACAAGCCTGAGCAACACAGCAAGACAACGTCTCTACAAAAAAGTCAAAAACTTAGCCAGGCCTGGTGGCACGTGCCTGTAGTCCCAGCTACTTGGGAGGCTGAGGTGGGAGAATTCACCTGAGCCTAGGAGTTCAAGGCCGTGACGAGCTATCACCGCATTCCAGCCAGGGCGACAGAGAAAGACCCTGTCTCTTTAAAAAAAAAAAAAGAAACAAACCCTGGTTATGCCACCTGCTGGCTGTGCACCCCTGGGCAAGTGACTTAGCCTTTGTGTTTAGTTTGGTTTGTGTACTTAGATTGTGCCTGCTCAGTATGTTCATAATACTATCAATCACTATTGTTAATTTTTAAAAATGAATGAAGATCCTTCCTCTTCTCATTCCTCTTCCTCTTTCTAAAAAAAATCCCATCTTAAAGCCATTTATCAGAACAGAGAGGGAGGGATGCCGAGAGTGAGTGTCAGAGCCCGAGCCCCAGTGTCTTACCCAGCGAGGTAAAAAGAGTTGTTTGCATTGGGGTGACCTGGTGCAAAGTCTCATAGCCAAGGGGGCATCCCTGGAAGGTTGGGGAGGGGCGGAAGCTTTATGGTGGAAGGGCCTGGCAGATACCACCTTAAGAGTAAAGAAATAGCATCAGTAAGCTGGGCTCAGTGGCTCAGCCTGTAATCCCGCGCTTTGGGAGGCAGAGGTGAGTGAATTGCCTGAGCCCGTGGATTCAAGACCCGCCTGGGCAACTTGGCAAGACCTCATCTCTACAATAAATCAAAAAATTAGCTGGGCATGGTAGCACACGCCTGTAGTTCCAGCTACTTGGAAGGCTGAGGCGGAAGGATTGCCAGAGCCCAGCAGGTCTAGGCTGCGGTGGCCGGGAGCAGCCACTGCACTCCAGTCTGGGTGACAGAGTGAGACTCCAACTCAAAAAAAAGAAAAAAGAAAAGAAATAGCATCAGTAACGGGGCAAACAAATCGTGCAGCTCCTGTCAGGATACAAAAAGAACACAGCTTCGTGTCTTCTTGATATTTCTGCCTAAGATGCATAACCTGAATCCACTGAGGAAACATCCAACAATCCTAAATAAGGGGACAGCTACAAAATAACGGGCCTGAATCCTCAAAAGTATCAGGGTCATGTCAAAGAAACACCAAGGAATTGTTCCAGGCATAAGAGACTAGAAAGATATGACCGCCAAAAGCCACACGTGGGGAGGAACTGAATTGTTTTGCTATAGATGATATTACTGAACCAACTGATGAAACTTGAATGGGGTCTGAGGGTTAGATGGTAGTAATGTATCAATGTTAATTTCCCAGTTCTGATGGCTGTGTCTTGGCTATTTAGGAGAATAAGGAAAAACCACACCAAAGTATTCAGGGGTGATAAGGTGTCAGGTAGGTGGCAACTACTCTCAAATGGTTCAGGAACAAGATTCTTTGTACTGTATATGCAACTTTTCTGTACATTTTGTGTTCGTTTTTTAAAAAAGGAAACAGAAGAAAAAAGTGAGTGATGTTCTGTAACTCCTTGCCCAGCCTGGGGCCAGAAGGACCTATCTGCCTGCTCCCTGAGATATTGTTTCCTTGGAGCTGCAGCTGCTTTCTGGAGCAAGAAAGATATTCCACTTGCCTTTCATTAATGCGAATAAAGTGGGGAGGACGGGAAGCCTGGCTTGTGTGCATCCGGGCTGGGGTCATTTCTTGGCAGAGGCTTTGGAACTGCAGGGCATCAGTGCAGCCGAGTGTGCCTTGCAGGGAGACCTAAAGCTGGTGGGTTTCCAGGTCTGGGGAGGTCTCCACTTCTCACCACGTGGCACCCTGGAAAGCCAAGCCTCCCAGAGGTTTTGGCCTCTCAGCGGTTGTCTGTGGGATACAGCTGTAACAGCCCCAACTGTCTCCAGCAGGGGGCGTGCTGCCCCCGCTGTGTGAATCCTGAGGACCATGGATGGCAGGCTCTCCAGTCACTCCTGGGAGTGTCTATTTATTTATATATAAATTTGAGTTGGAGTCTCACTCCGTCGCCCAGGCTGGAGTGCAGGGGCCGCTCCCGGCCACCGCAGCCTCGACCTGCTGGGCTCCGGCGATCCTTCCGCCTCGGCCTTCCGAGTAGCTGGAACTACAGGCGCGCGCTACCACGCCCGGCTAATTATTGTAGAGACCAGGGCTCGCCAAGTTGCCCAGGTGGGTCTCAAACCCTCGAGGTCAGGCGGTTCACTCACCTCGGCTTCTCAAAGTGCGGGATTACAGGCTGAGCCACCGAGCCCGGCGGGAGTATCTATTTGAAGGGCTCTCCCCCTACTCCCGTCCTGCCCTCAACCTGCCATGGCTGCTGTCGTGAAAGGAAGTTCAGGAGCAGCCCCCGGTTGGGGACCTTGACTGAAACTGCTAAACTACTCCAGAAGCAAGAGGCAGAGGAAGGTGTGATGCTTGCATATGAGAAACACAGTTGCAGACCCTTTTCTGTCATGTTTCGTGACCCAATGAATGCTGGAAGCACGGTGGCCCACATAGAAGACTTCCCCATTGCAGGAAGATTCTGGAATTGCATCAGCCCTTGAAGAAGAGTGTGGAATGAGTTGGAAGTGTGGTAACTATGCAAGCCAGCACATCACTGTTGCAGAAGAAATACAATATTGGAGAGAAGACATAAAGTGTGAGTTTGAGAAACGTATGCTGTTTCTAAAAATGAGTATGAGGCTGGTCTTAAATATGTGCAGGATGGACATATGGATAGTTTAACAAAACAAAATGAAAACCCAGTAAAATGTTCACCTTGTGTTTCCACACCAAAACATCTACTAAAGGATTAGAGGGCAAGAGTGTATAGTCAAGATTAGGATCGATGGCAGTTATTTTTATGGCAGGCATAAGATAATAACTGATATTTTATAACAAGCATAAAAACCTAAAGCACTTTTATCACTGAGGTTGAAGAAATATGGTTGTGAGGGCCAGGTGCAATGGCTCATCCCTGTAATTCCAGCACTTTGGGAGGCTGAGGCAAGAGGATCGCTTGAGGCCAGGAGTTCAAGATTGAGCTGGGCACCAACATAGCGAGACCCATCTCTACAAAAGAAATCAATAAGTAAGTAAATAAACAAGAACTATGGTGTAGTCTTCTTCCACAATATTCTGGCCTACACAAAATTGTCATGACAAAGTAAATCTCTAGATCCTCAACTTTTGGTTTCTGAGGAAAGAAATATGCAATATGAAAAGACAGAACACACCCTTCATAATGGCCTTCAGGAGTTGAATTCTGCCCAGCTATCCTGGGTTATAAAAGATCTCATTCAGGCAGGCAGGAGAGGTGGAAGTAGAAAACAAACCCAAAAGGATCATGAAGGTTTGTCAGAAACTGGAGGAATCAGCCATGAGCAGAAAATGGATTCTGGGCGGCTAAGTGGTGTATTGAGAGAAATGTAGCTGAGTCCTAACCCAATTCATCACCTGCCAGAAGTGAGACCCAATGAGACTGGATTGCACTGGACAATGAGTTAATGAGGTTTCAGTCTATAATTTGAATGATAGATCTCATTGCTGTATTTTTGACAGTTCTTCTAAAGAAGACCTTTGGCCTTATTTCTATATTGGAATTGATCCTAATCCTCTTAAAATCTGTTCTGCAACAGACTACAGAGGATTAACTACCTGGAAGATGATTGTGTTGTTTCATTTTCTTTCAGTTGTAAATAAAACTTAGCCAGTAAATCTAACTTCAATACTTGTGTTTTTGTTTTTATAGTTCCGCCTCTAAACAACCAGAATAATTTCCTCCCTCACTTTTACAACTATCTGTCAAGCATGCTAATAATACCACTTTCATAAACGCAATGAGGATCAATTCTAACAAACCCAATAAAATGTTTGATGAGGGTGTCAACACCATTCAGTAGGGAAAGAACAATCTTTTCAACAGATGGCACTGGGAAAACTGGATATCCACATACAAAAGAATGAAGTTGAACCCTGACCTTATACCCTATGAAAAATTAACTCAAAACAGATCAAACAAGAACTAAAACTATAAAACTCATAGAAGAAAGCATGGGAGGAAGATTCATGGCACTGAACTTGACAATGATTTCTAGGTTATGACACCAAAAGCACAGACAACAAAAGAAAAAATATCAATCAGACTACATCAAACTTAAAACTTCTGTACATTAAAGGACACATTCAACAGAGTGGAAAGACAACCCACAGAATAGGAGACAATATTTGCAAATCATATATCTGATAGTTGATATCCAAAATATATAAAGAATTCCTGTGACTCAACAGCAACAAAAAGAACAACCTGATTTAAAAAGGGGCAAAGAACTTAAATAGACTCTTCACCAGAGAAGATATGCACATGGCCAATAAGCACACGAAAAGATGCTCAACATCACTAATCATTAGAGAAATGCAAATCAAACTAAAGTGGATATAAGGATACTACCTTATATCTATTAGCATGGCTGCTATTAAAAAAAAAAAAAGCAGCTGGGCTTGGTGGCTCAGCCTGTAATCCCACGCTTTGGGAGATTGAAGTGAGTGGATTGCCTGAGTCCGTGGGTTCGAGACCCGCCTGGGCAACTTGGCAAGACCTCATCTCTACAATAAATCAAAGAATTAGCCAGGCGTGGTAGCGCGCGCCTATGGTTCCGGCTACTTGGAAGGCTGAGGCAGAAGGACTGCCTGAGCCCAGCAGGTTGAGGCTGCCGTGGCCAGGAGCGTGCCACTGCACTCCAGTCTGGGTGACAGAGTGAGACTCCAACTCAAAAAAAATAATAATAATAAAAAATAAAAATTTTAAAAAGCAGAAAAAGTGTTAGCAAGGATGTGGAAAAATTAGAACCCTTGTGTACTGTTGATGGGTGTGTAAAATGGTGTGGCCACATGGAAAACAGAATGGCAGTTCCTTAAAAACTTAAAAAGAGATTTACCGTAAGGTCTAGCAATTCCACTTCTTGGCATATACCAAAAAGAGTTGAAAGCAGAGTTCTGAAGAGATCGTTTTTAATGCGCATATTCATAGCAGCATTATTCACAATGGCTAAAAGGTGGAAGCAACCCAGATGTCCATCCGCAAATGAATGCTTAAGTAAAATGAGAGGTGTAGATATAATGCGTAAATATTTCAGCCTTAAAGAGGAAAGAATGTTAGACACATAGCTACTCCATGGAATAATCTTGAGAATGATGTGGTACGTGAAATAAGTCAGTCACCAAAGGACTGACTGCATAACTGCACTTCTATGAGGGCCCTAGAATAGTCAAGTTCACAGAGACAGAGGGAGGGTAGAATGGTGTTTGCTGGGGGAGAGGGGTGAGGAATGGGAAGTTAGTGTCTAATGGGTTCAGAGCTTCAGTTTTGCAACACGAAGAGTTCTGGGGAGATGTACTTAATACCATGGAAGTGTATGTTTAAAAATGGTAAGATAAGCTGGGCATGGTGGCTCACGCCTGTCATCCCAGCACTTTAGGAGGTGGAGGTGAAAGGATTGCCTGAGTCTATGGGTTTGAGACCAGCCTGGGCAACTTGGTGACATCTTGTCTCTACAATAAATCAAAAAATGATCTAGGTGTGTTGATACGTGCCTGTGGTTCCAGTTACTTGGAAGGCTGAGGCGGAAGGATCATCTGAACCCAGCAGGTTGAGGCTGTGGTGGCCGTGAGCGTGCCACTGCACTCCAGCCTGGGCGACAGAGTGAGACTCCAGCTCAAAATAAATAAAGACATAAACAAATAAATGGTAAGATAGTCAAGGTTATGTTTTATGTGCAATTTGCCACGATTTAAAATTTGAAAATTTAATACAACTTAAAATGAAGCAACACAATGGAGTGTCACTTGTTGACTATCACAGGGGGAAAGATAAATAAAATTAGCAATTCTGTGTAATGGAGAGGGTTAAGGAACCTCATATCCTGTTATTGCATAACTCTTCTTGAGGGGAACCACCTGAAATATGTATCAAAATGTCAGAAATGTAGCCCTTGACCAAACTAGGGGGTCTCGATGTCCTGCACTTTGTACCGTGCTTGCTGACTCCGTGTGAGCTCCTCGAGGTTCAAAGGATGATCACACTGCAGACGGTGGAGTGGGGTGGGACAGTCACTGACAGTGTGGGTCCAAACGCAGCAGAACGGCCAAACACCATGGGCTGAAGTGAGAGTCAGTGGAGGGGTGTGGAGCGGAGCCCCCAGGATGCCTGCTGCCGGAGGGAGGGAGAACCATGGGAGCAGGTGTGGGCTGGGGTGTGGCAGGTCCCCAGGTAGGAGGATGAGCTCATTCCTGACTGATGACTTCTGTTTCCCCAGTCCAGCGTGGAGCTCATCGCCTGCGAGCTGGAGGGTGAGGAGAAAAGAGGCAGTGGCAGAGTTGTCGGGAGGGAAGCCTCTGGAGAAGAGGAAAAGCCAGCTGGGTGGTCCAGGGGCTCTTTGGAGCCGGGGGTCCTGAATTTTCAGTGATGCCCTATGCCCCAGTGTGGGTTGGGATCCTGCAGTTCTCAGTTGTGCCAGGCAGGAACGGGGGAGGCAGGTGGCTATGTCCAGTCCGGTACTGATCTGGAAAAGGCAATGCCGCAGACAGGAGGAAATTGAGAAGACGACATGGGGAGGGCAACACCAGCTTCCTCCAAGGGCTGTTGCGAGGACACATGCCATTATATGTATGGAAGTGGGCAGCACAGTTCCTAGGGGCTAGGTATAGCTTCCTGCCTTCCTCCCTCTCCCTTCCCATTCCCTCTCCCTTCTCGGCACCTGAGATTCCTGGACAGAAATGGAGTCACCCCTGTAAAGGGCAGCTGTTCTGTGGTGATGAGGGATGTCTCCCAAAGCCCATCCCACCCCTGTCTCCCTGCCCATTACAGAGATTGGTGTGGGCACCACCGGTTTCGGCATCTTCTTCATCCTCTTTGGAATACTCCTGTACTTTGATTCGGTGCTCCTGGCCTTCGGAAACGTGAGTCCTCCAGCCCGGCGTACCTCCCCTGCCCCAACTTCCAGAGGTCTCTATTACCAGGGGAGTCATCAGATCACGTCCATCCCAGGGCAGGGAAGTTGGGGGTGGGGGTCAGATATCATTGAGCCTGGGCAGAGGGTTGCGGGAGATGGACCACAGAGCCTGCTGGCTCGGAGAATCGGAGGACCTAGCTCCAGATAAGGCCCTGGGGCTCTGAAATGGATCAGACACTGTCCTTGCCATCGGAATCCCACCCTCTAGGGGTGGGCATATGTCATGTACTTACATGGCTGGGGAGGGTTGGGCAGTGATAAGGTCACAAGATAGACACCTTTAATATGAAACAAAGGGGCTGGGTTCGGTGGCTCAGCCTGTAATCCCATGCTTTGGGAGGCCGAGGTGAGTGGATTGCCTGAGCCTGCGGGTTCAAGACCCGCCTGGGCAACTTGGCGCAACCTCATCTCTACAATAAATCAAAAATTAGCCGGGCGTGATAGCACGCGCCTGTAGTTCCAACTACAGGATCGCCGGAGCCCAGCAGGTCGAGGCTGCAGTGGTTGGGAGCGTGACACTGCACTCCAGTCTGGGCGACAGAATGAGACTTCAACTCAAAAAAAAAAAAAAAAAGAAACAAAGGGCTTAGAGGAAAAAGAACACACCCAGCTAGAGAAGGAAAGGGTATGGAGGTGGATAACACACTTCCAGGTGGTGGCACAGCAAGAGGAAAGGTATAGAGAAGGGGCAGGAAAGCTTGGGATTTGCTGGGAGAAATCCAGAGAGTTCAATTTGACAGAGCCCAGCCACTCTTAGGGACGTCAGGAGTCAAGCTGGAGGCAGTGCTAGGGCCACAAGGTGGAGGGCCTGGAGTGTCATTCCACAGGCAGTAGAGCCCCTGAGGGTTCTTTGTGACTCTGGGTGTGGCTGCCTCACCTATTTTGCCCTCGGTCTTCTTCGCCTGTGTAAAATGGAGAGAACCTGACTATCTACCCCACCTCTCCCAGGACGTATGGAAAGAGATGAAGTCTTATATGAAGAATTGCCTAGGATCCAAGGATTTTGGAGGGAAGCTAAAAACCTGCAAAGTTCTCCTTGTCCATCCCAGGCCACTGGACAGCTCTGTTCCTAGCCAACTCCCCTTACCTGAGGCTCTGGAATTCTGCTGCATGGCTGGTTCCCCCTCTCTGTGCTTCACTGCTTCCTCTCCCTCCCCTGCAGCTGCTGTTCCTGACTGGCCTCTCCCTCATCATTGGCCTAAGGAAGACCTTCTCATTCTTCTTCCAGCGGCACAAGCTCAAGGGGACCAGCTTCTTCCTGGGGGGCGTGGTCATTGTGCTCCTGCGCTGGCCCCTCCTGGGCATGTTGCTGGAAACCTATGGATTCTTTAGCCTGTTCAAGTGAGTGCAAATCCCCATAGCCCTGGAAAGACCCACCAGGGCAGTTGAGTAGCTGAGATCACCCCAGCAGAGGGTGCAGAAGTTGGGACTTTATCCTGTTATCATTAGTCCCCTTTTACAGCCGGAAACCGAGATTCAGAGAAGTTAAGGAATTTGCCAAAGTGTGTACAGCACCAATAAGCGGTAGAGCCAAGATGTGAGCCCAAGGAGTGTGACCCCAGGGTCTTCACTCTTAATCACTTCATTAGGCTGCCCCTCAAAACACAGGGGTGCAGAACCAAGACTGCTCCCCGTGCCCAGAAGCCGCAGTGTGAGCCTTTTGGTAGACCTCAACCTCCATCCTTGCCTCCTCGGTCCTCCCCTCCTGGGCCGTCACCGACTCCTTCCTCCTCCCTTCTGCTTCTAGGGGCTTTTTCCCTGTCGCCTTTGGCTTCCTGGGCAACATCTCCAGCATCCCTCTCTTGAGGGCGGTAAGCAGATTTTGCCTGCAGCTTGGCCGTGGTGGTTTGGGGCGGGGAGCATTTGGAGCTGGTAAAACTGCTGCCCCAGAGGCACTGAACCCTCCCCCACCTCTCCTCAGACCCCTCCCCCCAGCCCAGGTTTGCAGCCTTGGGCTCCCCTTCCCCTCCCTACACCTCCACTTGACAAGAACACGAGAGGTGAGCGGACCACAAGCAGTTGTGCCTACGTGTGTCAAAGAGGAAGGTAGTTATGAATAGCTCCTTATTAAAGCCAAAGAAATAGGGATTCAGAAACTAGGTGACTCAGCCAGGAAGTGCCTGGAATTTCTGGGGAGCTGCCTAAGTTTGGGCCCCAAGCATATGTGACAGCTAATGGCAGTAGGAAAAGCAGGTGGCAGATTCTGTCCTCTCCTGGGGGCAGGCATGGCCAGTGGTCCCCAGCCCCTGCCCCTCTTCCTCTGAAGGACCTGAGAGAAAACGAGCTTTCTGAGGAGTCTGGCAAGGCTCCACAGCCAGCACCTCACGCTACCTGCCTGCTGGGCACATCCCCTGCAACTCCCTCTGATATCAGCGCTGCTTGGCACAGCTCCTTGCTCTCAAGGCCAGCTCTGTAATAGACTAGCTATTGAGTCTCGTCTCTACTCTTTGTCTGGAGTAATGATTCTTGGCTCCCACAGCTGTTCCAGAGGCTTCAAGGCACCAGCTCAATGGTCTGAACAACAGAGATGAGCTCCTTGAACTAGGATCATCGGTTGAGGGGACTGGAGGGAAAATGAGAACCACCCCCTCAGTTCCCGCACCCAGCACTGACTCACTCCCCGTCATATCCGAACCTCTCCAAGTCCAGAAAGAAGGATGGAGCAGAGCAACTAGCCCCAAATCCCCAAGTCGACTCAAGAGCCTGCCAGGACTGTGGGACACAGAGATCAGGGTCCCCTGGCGACCCCACTGGGGCTGGCATCCCATCCCCACCCTATATTTATGGGAGGAAAAGTGAAGATTAAACACCCCAATCTGTGAGTGTGGCTGAAACTCAGAGTCAGTAGTCTCTAGCCGATTAAGTCCATCCTCTGCCTCAGGGCAGGACAACACACACATCATTCCCCATGGCGAATCATGGCCTGTGAGGGTCAGTCCCGTTCTCATAGGTTATAATTTTTGTCCTGGTATTTAATAGTCCTAGTGAGTGAGATAAAATGTTTGCAACAAGCCTCTGTTAGCAGTAAGCACCAGACAACGGACATCCTGTCAGGCGCGTTTCTCAACCATTAGGCCATTCTTTGGCACAGAGTACCTACCAGGTAGAGCTTGTACTGGGAGAGCTTCCTGTCTGAGGGGTAGAGACCCAGCCCCTGCTTTCAGAGACTCCCATTCTGACAAAGCAAACAATCCCTGATTCCAGGAGGCATAGGCCGAAGTCAGGGTGTTGTGCTCTCTGAGGAGGGTCTGAGGAGGAGGGAGAGGGAGCCAGAGAGGGCTTACCCAGGGTACCTCTTATCCAAGGGCAAAGAGAGTTCTTGCAGGGTCAAGAAAGAAACAAGAGTCACCAGCAAAGCATGCATTTAGTAAGTATCCACTGACAAGGGAAAGGGGGCCTATCCTAGCTCTCAAAGTGCTGTCCACAAGCAATCACAAATGATATGATGGTGGGTGCCACGAGACAAGGAGGTGGGGCCCCAGGAGCCTGGAAGCCACCCTCTACATTCCCAGCACTTCCCGGGTGCATCCACCTTCTAAAGCTGCTGTTTTGTTCTGTTGTCCTACGGCCAGCTGCTTACATACCTGTCTTGCCCATCTGGCCATGTCATACATAGTCACCTCAAAACCCTGTGCTGAGGAAGCACTCAGTCACTGAAGTAAGAAGAGAAGGAAGGAAGGGAGGGAGCGAGGGAGGAAGGGAATCCCTACCCGGCCCCGACAGACACAGGATGCTGCCCAGGAGCCGCTGGGAGACCCAAGCTGACCCGGCTGTCTCAGAGCTGGGAGAGGTGGGGAAGGAGGGGACCCTGAATCAGCCTATGCCCTTCTCCTCTCCCCTTCCTTCCTTTATCATGTCTACTTCAGACTGGAGGTGTCTGTGGCTCTTGTCAGAGAGGGAACAAGACATTTCACACTGACACTCTTACACCACACACTCCTCCTCAAATAGTCCATTTCCACATTATTTGGGCCCCCAGTGAGTGGTCTGGGTGGGAAGAGGGTGTGGAGGATGGAAAGAACTAGCAAGAATTAGAAAGCCAGCCCTGGGTGGGGGGATCTGGGAGGGAGGAGAGGCTGACATCGTCATGAGAGCCAGGAGGCGGGGGCCGCGGTCAGGATGCCGTGCTCTCTGAGGGTCTGAGGAGGAGGGAGAGGGAGGCAGAATGGGCTTACGTTTGGAGACGTCACCCTGGGCTTTATAAAAGGGGACGTGATCAGGGAGCTGGCGGGAGTGAGCCCAGGAGCCCAGCTGCCCTCCCTCTGGGTGTTCACCCACCTAGGCAGTCTCATCACTCAGAGACCCCGCCGGGCCAGCACTGAGCCAAGGTAGGTGAACTGCAACATCCATCCTTGGAGAGAGGTCTGCCTGGACCAGGGAGGCTTCAGAAGGGGAGCAGGGCATTAGGGCTAAGACTGACGATGCCTCCAGGCAGGCAAAGGTGGGGAGGAGGCACTGATCCTTCCTGATGACCAGCTTTGGTCAGATTCTTCTGGGATGTCCGGGTGAATGCGTTGACTTGCACTCTTTGTGAAGCTAGGACTCTGGCCAGCCCAAGGGCTCACCCTCACTGTGGAAGGAAAAATGCAATGAATAAGCTCTCTGTGGCTGGGATTAGAGGCCACAGAAGTTTTGGGAGGGGTTGACAAACCCCTCAGTTCCCATGGGCTTAATGAGACTCCCCTGACCAGCTCCCCCAAATTATGGATGGCAAATAGAAGCCTAAACAAAGGGCACCTATAATCCCCCACCTTCTGCTAAGAACCAGGGGCCACTTGCTTCAAAGCGTTCTAACTGTGCCTGGAATTTTTCTGTTAGTCACTAAATGCAACCCCCCCCCATCCTGCCACAGGATGGAGGGAACCACAAAAATCATCTATAGCAGGTTAGCCATTCATGGCCCCTTGAAAGCTGACTGTTCTTTTCCAAACAATTCCATGCTGCCACATGTATTACGTGCCCCCATGGGCTGGACAGTGAACTAAGAGCTGAGGGAATCTGTGTGTGTTGTGTGTGTGTATGTATGGGTGTAGGTGTGGTGTGTATATGTATGTGGTGTGGCATGTGTGGGTGTATTTGTGAGTGTGTATGGGTGTATATATATAGGGGTGTGTGCGTGTGTGCATGGGTGTATGTGTGTGGTGTGTATGTACAGTGTTTGTGTGCATGAGTGTGTATGGGTATATGTGTATGGTGTGTATATGTGCAATGTGTGTACGTGTGTGCCAGGGCCAGGCAGTGTTCTCCCATGGCGGGATGGTAAGTGCCACCCACAATGGCACCACAGGGTAAAAGGCACCACAGGGTAAAAGGAAAAAGGAGCTCTACCTTTCACTCACCCAGTGGCCCACTGCCCCCTTCCTCACGCATGTCCGTCCAGCTTCTGCACAGAGCAGCCGGAACCCACCATCTGAAATGCATATCTACACATACTCCTGTCTGGCTCAGACCCCTCCAGGATGAAGCCCCTGTGTGGCCCCTTTCCTGGCCTCATCACTCTCTCTCTCCCTGCAAAGTTCCACCCTCCTGTCCGACTGGAGGCCCTTATGTTCCCTCTGTGCCCAGTCCTTGCCCGCTGCTCCGGCGTCCAGTATGTCATTTGCAGTGTTATTTTGAAATGATCTTGCTAGACTTGCAGTCTCAGGGGCAGCAACTCTGTGTCTGAGCACACCCATGCACCCCTAGCACCTAGCAAAGCACCAGCACCAAGCTGATGCTCAAGGAATGGTTTCTACAACAGCCTGGACTCTGTGCACCCATGGTCTGAAATGCTTTTACGTTGTTTTCTTTGATGAATTTGTCCTGCTTCTATGCCCTGGGTCTGGGTCTTAAGGCAGGGCAGAAAGCTGCATTCTGGGTTTCAGGGTGTCACAGAATCAAAGTCTGCAAGCATGAGTAACCATCTGAGTGGGCAGCTGGTGACCAATCTGATCCAGTGCTCTTATTTTACAGATGGACCGATGAAGCCTGGAGATGGGGGTGGGGGTGGGGGTGACTTGCTGAAGTCTCACAGGGAATGAGGGCGGAGCTGGGGCGAGATTCAAGTCCTCCTGGTCCCATTTCAGGATTCTTACTTTTTTAACTCCGTGTCTGAGTCCTGCAGGAAGCTGGGAGACTGGGAGAGGGGCAGAGACCAGAGCAGAGGGATGCATGGGCCTGAGCAACCACTAGGAGCTGATGGGAACAAATGTTCCTCCCCAACCCCACCTTCTCCTTGTCCAGGGAGAAAGACCCCAGAGTAGAGGATAGGGGCAAAACAACCTTTTTTGTTCAGCCTGCAGTGTCCCTGCCTTCTCAGAAATTCATCTTTAATCATGTTTGCTGGACGATCTTAAAGGGCCTGATGATTTTTTTCAAAGAGAAATTGGACTTGGGAGCTAGAAGAGGCGGGATGGGGTAGAGGTGGAGGGAGCATGACAGGGTGAGGGGAACCGGGTAAGTGAGGGTCAGGGCTCCCATCTCAATAGCCACAATGATGAGGCCAATTCAATTCATAGCCTCTCAGAGTCCACAGAGAATAGACTAGGGAGACAATTGACCTGATAAATCAGGGAAAGGTTTTTCTCTTTCCTGGTTATAGGCAATAAGACAATTTAATGGCAGTCTTCAAGGCCATGAGGGCTATAAGAAAGAGCAAGATGATTGCCTCTTTCTTCCCTTTTTTTTTTTTTAAGAAAAGGAAAAGAATTAAATTTCTATTACAGCAGGAGGGAACAGGGCCAGGTTCAGGAAGGCACATTCTAATAGGGAGGGGGAGGCACAGAAAGTCATGATTTGTGCAGAACTCAGCACGGAGAAAGAAGTGTCTTCTCCCAGGCTCCAAAGAGAAGGCTGGACCCTCAAAGTCCTCCACTCAGCGTCCTGAAGTCCTTGCCCCAACTCCAACACACTGCATCTCACCCATCCTTTCTCCAGCAATCCCCTCAAGCAAACCTGAAATTCGGAATCCTGGCCATTCTCCAACTTTTAAGCAGTCCTTCCCCTTCCACCAAACTGAATCTTTCCTTCCTCCCTAACCTTACAGGCCTTACCTCCTCCAGGAGGTCCTCCCCAACCATCCCGACCTAGCATGAATTCAGCTTTGACGTCACTGTGCAAGTAGTCTCATTCTCATTTCCATGATATATTTGCTCAGACTTGCCTCTCCGGTGGGAGCCTCCATGGGCAGGGATCTTCTCCTGTCTTTGAGGACTCTCCCTTTCACACTAGGCTCTTACCCATGCACCCAGCCTGGACCCTGTGCCTAACCTAGTCTTTGTTCCCTCTCTCTGTGTCGGCCTCAGGGCACTTCTAGGACCTGCTTGGTCTCACCAGGATGAACTCACTGGTTTCTTGGCAGCTCCTGCTTTTCCTCTGTGCCACCTCCTTTGGGGAGCCGTTAGAAAAGGTGGCACCTGTGGAGAATCCTAGCCCCCCAGGTATGCGTTGCCTGGGAAAAGGTGTGGGAGGGGGGGAGTGGTTGTAAAGTAAGATTGGCTTTATTTTCCAGATTACTGCTAGTCTACTGATGTGAGTTTAATACTGCACTTGGCAAAATCTGGACTGGCACACATGCAGTCCCACTAACCCTGCAAGCTGGGGATGACTTACCTCTCACATAGACATCCATCCACTCACCTGGTCCAGGTGCTTGTTAATGAAAGGGCAGCTATTTAAACCCTGTCAACCTTTGAGTTCATTGGGAAACTGATGAGCTGGAGAATATGAAGCCCAAAAGAGGTAAAGAGACTTCCCTAGAGTCACTCAGGTAAACACTGCAGAAACTCAGCAGGTATCAGATGGCCCTGGGAGCAGGTCTGCTGGGTGGCAGGAGCCAGAGCAGTGCCAGTCCCCAAGTCAGAAGCAATGGATTCGGACAAGTCTTGGTGTCAGCTATCTGGGCAAAACCATAGCTTAGCCTCTCTGCACCTCAGTTCTTCAGCTATGGAACTCAGGGCACACTTTCCACACATGTGATATCATCATACATGCCCATAAGATACCCGACAGCAGAGAACCTTTGCAAGAGTGTCTTCTTTCCTGGAACCTGGCATTTTTCTGGATGAGGGAGGCTGCTGCTCCAGAGAATAATTCAGGGACATTGAGTTGTTGGCTTTTTTTTTTTTTTTTTAATCTTTAGGTGAGGACACAAACAGTAGCTTGAGCAGTGATCTCCTGTTGGTTCAGAGGGCGTTAACTGGGAAGAGAGCCATCCCCCCTCCCTTCTCAGTCAAGCCCTGGGCAAGGTGGAAGGGGTCTCCCAGGCAGATTGTCATTAACCCTGAACCAGGTCCACACTCTTCTTCTCCAGTGTGCCAAGGCATCAGGGAGCAGGGCTCAAAGCCAACCCCCGCCCCGCCACACACCCATTCACACCCATTCACACCCCAGGCCTCATTTCCACGAATCTCTTGCCACAATTGACGGGGGTTATTGTATATTCAGAGTTAGGTGTCCTATTTTACTGCCAAGAAGTATAGTGAACTTAATGAGCCTTGTATGTGAAGTGTCTTCCAAACTAGCCTTGTCAATCCTCAGAATGAAGGAGAGAAATTATATCCAGAGTGAGGGAAGAGAGCCAGTCAAGGTGACCTAGATAATTTCTGTTCCTCATTGAGTCTTTATGTAGCTTATTAAGGGGTCACAATTATTATGAGACAAGGGTTGGAGAACAAGGGCGTGGGGGTACAACGGACGTAGCTCCACTTTCTTGATTTCCATTACTACACGTTTTTCATTAGCTTTTATGTATCTAACAAGCATTGCTTGAGGCCCTACTATGTGCAAGGCACTGTTTCAAGTACTCTGAGATACACAGAAGAATGAATATGGCCCTCACCGGCCTCACAGAACTCACGGTAAGCCAGGAAAGGGGCCAGAGTTGGGTGTCCAGCAAATACTTCAGTTTTCCCTATTTTCGAGCTGTAATCTATTTCCTAAAATAAAGTAATACAAACGTTATTTAGGACGATTCTGACAAACATTCTAAATCAAAGCTATGTTGAAAGAGGGAGGACACCCCAGCCAATACGGTCGTGCTGGTTCTGCCCGGCATTCAGCGCTGAGCTTCCTAAAGGTCAAGGCAAGAAAGGAAAGCACAGGGCGGGGGGATGCGAGCAGGTGTTGCCAAGCCGGGACCCCTGCCTGGACCCCTGCCTCACCTCCTTGTGCTCTCTGCCCTAGGCCAGCGGCTGGGACCCCTGGCCCAGCTGGTCCCCCGGGAGCAGAGCCCGCGAGGCGCCGAGAGGAAGCCCCCTGCTGCCGGGCCCAGCCCTCGGGGGGCCTCGATGTGCCCGCCCCC
>NW_007253176.1:492188-502435 GCF_000164805.1 Carlito syrichta
GGCGGCGCGGGGCGGGGCTGAGGAGCGGGCGCCCGCCGTGAACTTCAGACCCCAGGAGAGACCCCGCACGCCCGGCGGGAGAGGGAGCCCTGGGCGACGGGGGGGTGGGGACTGGAGCTGCTGGCGTGAGGCAATAAAAGAAATGCGGCCAAATTCGCACACCAAGTGTGGTTCGTGGCTACTTTTTGCTAGTGGCGCTGATGAGGCGGTTCCCCTTCCGTCTCGACTGGGTCGTTAGCTGGTTTGCAGACCCTCTGGTGCCATCAAGGTCAGTGCCTTCCAAACTAGATGTGATGACGGAACTGGTTGTTTGGCTCCCAGTCCACTGCAGGTCAATACTTTTTTTTTTTAAATATTACTTTTGATTTATATATTTAGGGGTACACGGGCAGATTTCTCACATGCATATATTGTGTAGTGGCTTTTACATCTGGGCTTTTAGTGTACCAATCACCTAAATAGTGAAGATTATGTCCAAGAGGGAACTTTTCAACCCTTATCCCTCCCACCTTTGGTAGTCTCCAATGTCTATTAGTCCACCCTGTATGTCCATGTGTCCCTGTGAGATCAATACTTTAAAAAAAAAAAAAATTAAAATAATTACTGAAAACCTGAAAAATTTAAAACAACTTGAAGAGAAGACCAGCTTGGATGTTGTTTGGATGTTTCAGCAATATCATATTTCTATAGAAAATTTCTGAAGACATCCTTGGACTTACCTCCCTGAGGACCGGTAACAATGCAGAGGGACCTCTGCCACCACCCACACTTTGAATGTGGTGCGGGGTGTTGATGGAGAGGGTATTGATTTCACCCTTCCCCTTTGCTAGGGAAGTTATCAGCCCGTTGGACAGCTTGATCTGGAAGATGGAGCATGATACCAACCACTGCTCTATCCACCGAGCACATTTCACCCAAGCCCCAGTCAGACCTCTGCTGAGATCTTGGCCCCAAAGACTAAGCGCAGGGGGCATCAACAGTGAACAGGGTCGTTCACCTTCACCCTCCCCTAATGAGACCCAGGATGGGGCTGGTACTTGATACATATGACTTCTCTCAATTCACCCAGGGAGGTAGGCAAGAATTATCCCCATCTTTTATAGGTAGAACCTTAAAGTTCGGAGAGATAAATAAGTCACTCAAGGCACACTGGCATTGTAGGACAAGCCTAATAGCTCCCCTAACACTAGAAACTGTCTTCCCCGATGCCCTGTCATGCTTCTCTGAGATTGTATGGTTTCCATCAGAGTCAGTCATGGTGCACATCAAGAAAGGCTTGTCTGAGCCAGGCACAATGGCTCACGTGTGTAGTTCTATCTCATGGGCAGGCGGAGGTGGGAGGATGGCTTGAGGTCAGGAGTTTGAGACCAGCCTGGGTAACATAGCAAGACCCCCAACTCTGAAAAGAAAAAAATTAGCTGGGCTTGTTGGCATCTACCTGTCGTCCTAGCTACTCAAGAGACTGAGATGAGAGGATTGCTTGAGCCCAGGCGTTCGCGGCCGCAGTGAGCTATGATCACGCCACTGTACTCCAACCTGGGAAACAGAGCAAGACCTCATCTCTGAAAAAATTTTTTGAAATAAAAGTATTTTAAAAGTTAAAAGAAAAAAAAAGAAAGGGCAATCTGCCTCATGGGGACATTTTAAGGGACCCAACAGCTGAGGGAGTAGAAACTGCAAAAGGAAGGAGTAGAGCTTATCAGGAGGAAAACCCCAGAAAATCCACCCTTCTAGCCACAAGAAAACCCACCCCTGTGTGACAGCCTCAGGGTACCCCTATCCTGTTTGATCTAAGATGAAAATGTTCTTTCCTAGAGGGATAGTGAGACCCACCCCCACACAGCGAAGCCCCACAGTATCCCATCCATTGCAGAAACCAGGACGCCACAGGATGAAGGCAGAGCTGTGTTGCTATGGCAATGAGTTAGGCTGCCATGGGAACATGACAACTTGCCCCCCTCCCCATCTCTACCCTTGAAATCGCCCTCCAGGATTTCCCGGATTATTGGTACTGCTGTGAGCTCATGTCACAGCGTGTCAGGACAGCGTGAGGTTGATGCTTGTGAGGGCATTTTATTTCCGACACCCTGGGGTGTGTCTCTGTACCTCTAGGAGAAGAATCATAAACTCAACCCCTACTCTGTAAGTGAGTTGTTCTCCTAGCCCCTGGAAGCATCCCTTTCTCTGATGAAGCCTTTGAGTAGGAAGCGTCTGATGGTTTCCTGAAATCTGATCTTAACCAGCCTGATTTTTATAAAACTTCCCGTGACCCCATTTACCCTCCTTCACAGTCATACGTTTGGGCTGTGTATGTGTGCTGCTTCAAGTTCAGGAGAGTGAAATGCGCTCTCTGGGGTAAGAAACAGGTCTGTGTGTACAAGAGGGTATGTGTAAGAAGGGTAAATACGAGAGACTGCGTGCATGCTCCCATGCACAGGCCTGGTGACCTTGTGTGTTGTAGGCCCCTCGAGCCACATTTCAGGCCTTGTCAGCACAGCTGCAATCCAAGCATCCCCCAAAATCTTTCTTCTAGCTGATCCTGAGGCCCTGCTTCAGCAGTCAGCTGGAAGGGAGGTGCTGGCCTGTCCCGTGCTTCTTGCCGGAGCTGCTACCTTCAAGACTTTGGGCTTTGTTGTTCTTGGTCCCCTGTCTTGGAAAAAGACAGGGATCTCCATGGAACAAAAGGGACTTTGGGCTTCCTGTGGCTTGGAGGGAAGGTGAGGGGGAAGACTGAAGGCTGGGAAAGGCCCCAAGGATTCCCGTTCCTCTCTCCAGTCTTTCTGGGTGGGCTCAGAGGATGGGGGCACTGGAGCCCAGACTCTTGGAAGGAAGGCTGCCTAGGGGCACGCGAACCTACTCCTTTCTGGGATCTCTGGACAGTGCCCAAGGGGCAAGAAATCAGGAGGGCCCGAGAATCCCTTGTTGGGGGAAGTGGGAGGGTCCCTTCCCAGACCCCACTCCTTCAGGTAAGTCTTTTTTTTTTTTTAGTTGGAGTCTCACTGTCACCCAGACTGGAGTGCAGTGTCCGCTCTTGGCCACCGCTGCCTCGACCTGCTGGGCTCCGGCGATCCTTCCACCTCAGCCTTCCAAGTAGCTGGAACTATAGGCGTGCGCTACCACACCTGGCTAATTTTTTTATTTATTATAGAGATGAGATCTCGCTGCCCAGGCGGGTCTCGAACCCGCGGGTTCAGGCAATTCACTCAACTCAGCCTCCCAAAGGCGCGGGGTTACAGGCTGAGCCACCGAGCCCAGCTCAGGTAAGTCTTTTACGATAGAGTGGGCTGGTCTCCTACCCCTATGGAAAGGAATTTGGGGGCATGGGTGGGAAGCACACAGGGAGATCTCTGCCTCTAGTATTACTCTTAATACATTCAAAAGCAATTTTTGAGTACCTGCAGTGTGCCAAGCACAGGGCAACCTCATTTTATCCTCACAACTGCATGAGATGAGCAGTACTATCCACACTGCATAGAGGAGAAAACTGAGGCTTAAAAGGTTACATGGTGTGCTCAAGATAGCTGTAAAGTTATAGAGCCAAGAGTCAGGCTCCCATGTTCTAATTCCAAACACCATCGTCTTCCTACACATGACAGCCCTCCTTCTTCTCTAATCCCCACCCCACTTCAAAAAGTACCACCTTCAGCATGTTTGTGTCTGCTCGCTTCCTAAGCCCCTTAAAAGGCAGCAAAGGAACAAGGAAGGTACAAACCTTCAAGACAATGAGGAGGGAGAGGCAGCCATGGTGGACTAAAAAATAACAAGATTTTGAAGATGGACATTATATGAAGGACTTGGCAGAGCAAAGGAAGCTACAAGCTCAAAACCAACAAAGGAGGTGATGGAGGGACATGACTGATCCATGCCCAGGACCAAGTCTCAGTATGTAGAATGTCAAGTAAAGACAAAGCCTGGAGACAGGAAGACTGGCTACCAATCCGTGCATGGAAGAGTCAGACTTCCTGAGTCCCCTCCCCTGGCCATCATAGACAGGCTATCCTGTGACCCCATGGGGTCACAAGCCAACAGCTTCCTCTTTATTTTTATTTTATTTTACTTTTATTTTTTGAGTCAGGTTCTCATTCTGTCACCCAAGCTGGAGTGCAGTGGCATGAATATGGCTTACCACAGCCTCAACCTCCTGGGCTCAGGCGATCCTTCTGCCTCAGCCTCCCAAGTAGCTGGGACTACAGACCCACGCCACTATGCCTGGCTAATTTTTTGATGTTTTGTAGATATAAGGTCTCGCTTTGCTGCTTAGGCTGGTCTTGAACTCCTGGACTCAAGTGATCCTCCCAACTCGGCCTCACTTCCTCTCTTGAGGACTGCAGTGAAGACCCTCTGGTCATGAGGACAGCAAGCACAATGAGGATGAGGATAAAGAGAATGGGTGAAAGAGAGGGACTGTGAGAGTCTTTTTTAGGTCCCTCCATCTGCCTCCCTCTTAACCATGAATGGAGAGTCAAGGACTCCCAGGAGTTTAAAAAAAACCTCAAGTTCAGAAAGGGAGACTGAAGCAAAAACACAGAGGAGATGGTTTCTGCAGAAAGCAGAGATAAAATTTGTGTATGTGATTAAAAAAAGAAGTACTATAAAATTTCCCAGCTTAACCACTTTTAAATGTACAGTAAGTATATTCACATTGTTGTGCAACAGATCTCCAGAACTTTTTTTATCTTTACAAGTAACATTTTTAAGAATTTGTCTGTAATATCTTGAAAGTATAAGAGATAATTTAGCATCTATAAGACAAGTTGCGGATGCAATAAAAACAGAAGTAGGCCAAATGTGGTGGCTCACGCCTGTAATCCCAACACTTTGGGAGGCCGAGGCAGGAGGATCATTTGAGCTCAGGAGTTTGAGACCAGCCTGGGTAACATAGTGAGACATTGTCTCTACAAAAAATTTTTAAAATTAGCTGGATGTGGTAGCACATGCCTGTAGTCCCAGCTACTCAGGAGGCTGGAGCAAGAGGGATCACCTGAGCCCAGGAGTTGGAGGCGGTAGTGAGCCGAGAGCATGCTACTGCACTCTAGTCTGGGCAACAGAGTGAGACCCTGACTCAAACCAAAACAGAAACAACAACAAAAACCAGAAGTAATCAGAAAAGTCCTTTGGAAATTAAAAACATGAAAGAAAAAATTTTTTAAGAAATTAAAAGAGCTCCTGCCGGGCTAGGTGGCTCATCCTGTAATCCCACGCCTTTGGGAGGCTGAGGTGAGTGGATTGCCTGAGCCCATGGGTTCGAGACCTGCCTGGGCAACCTGGAGAGACCTCATCTCTACAATAAATCAAAAGTCAGCCGGGCGTGGTAGCGCGCGCCTGTAGTTCCAGCTACTTGGAAGGCTGAGGCGGAAGGATTGCCGGAGCCCAGCAGGCCGAGGCTGTAGTGGCCGGGAGAGGCCACTGCACTACAGTCTAGGTGACAGAGTGAGACTCCAACTCAAAAAAAAAAAAAAAAAGAAAGTAAAAGAATTGGAACACAAGTTAAGGAAACCTCCTTGAAGGTGGAACAAAAATAAATCAAGCTATAACAGCCAGGCACAGTGGCTCACACCAGTAATCCCAGTGCTTTGGGAGGCTGAGGTAAGAGGACTCTAGGAGTTTAAGACCAACTTGAGCAACATAGTAAGACACTGTACAAAAAATTGTTTTAAATTAGCTGGGTATGGTAGCACACACCTGTATTCCCAGCTACTCGGAAGGTTGAGGCAGGAGGATTGCTTCATCGCAGGAGTTTGAAGCTGCGGTGAGATAGTAGCACCACTGCACTCCAGACTAGGCAATAGAGTGAGGCCTTGTCTTGGAGAAAAAGAAAAAAAAAAATGAAATCAAGAGATAAAACATAAAAAAAAAAAAGAAAAACAAAGTTGCAACATCCTACTACTATGAGATCCAAGAAGAGAGAAAAGAGAAAATTAAAAAGAAGAATTCTGAATGGAAGGACATGAATTTCCAAACTGAAGGGGCTCACTGAGTGCCCAGAGCAATGGAAAGAGACCCAGGCCAGGCACAAGGAAACAGCAGAGGAAGGCCCTTGGGATGAAACCATGGGGAAGTTGGGAATCGGAATTGCAGCAGACTCGGTCACATCAGAAGATATTGGAAAAACTACTTCCAATTTCAGGGAGGAAGTAATCGCAACCTAGAATTCTTTTCACAATGAAACTCTCAAGAGTAAGGGTCAAATGGAGACATTTTTGGACATGCCGGGACTAGAAATGCTCACTGCTCATGACCCTTTTTTCAGGAAGCTTTGGAAGCACCTTCCCCATGCAAACAAAGGTGGATACTGAAAAATAAGAAATCTTGCACCTGTGCGCAGAGCAGAACTCCCAGGAGGAAACTCCACTGGAACTGCATGGAAAGGAGATGTGGAGCATCTGGGGAGAGTTTATAAGGTCACAGAAAAGAAATAGCAGGGGAAGGGCAATGGCAAACTTAACAAAAGCAAAAAATCACACAAGAAAGGAAATGTAATCATAATACACAGCAACAATAATTAGTCATTATTGTAAATACTGCTTTGACAGGGGCCTTTTTCTTTCTTCTTTCTTACTTGCCAGACTGTCCAAAACTTTGATCTTGCTTTTTCTACCTTTAGAAGGAGGCACTTCATGTTCGCTATGGTGACCACAAGAGGGATGTTGTCATCCTCGTCCTCTGATTCTGAACTGTTCTCCTCTACACTGTCTTGTGAATGCTCTTTTGAGCTGTCTTCTTCTTTGGAATTCGACTGATTCATCTCAAACAAGGTCACATCCATTTGTGTCATTTCTCTGAGAGAATCATCAATATTTTCAATATTGAAACAACCAGATGGTGCAGTCCCCATTTCTTTTCTTAGCTTCTCATTTGTCCGGGGCCATCTGTGAGAGAAAGGTCTGTCCTTGGTCCAATAAGGGACTCCCCCGGATCTGGACTGTTTGAAGGGTGGTCTTTCTGGAATTAGGCTAGGAATTGATGCGCAGCCTGCTCAATATACCTTCATGGCCCTCGCCCCTTACCGTCAGTGACTCCTGTGACACCAAGACCCCTGAGCAGTCCCTGGTGGACGACAAACAGCTCAGGCTGGCCTGGGGCTCGCCGTGGGCCTCCGTGCCTCCTGAGACCTTCTGAGTCTGCACACCCAGTCCGGGACGCAGGAAAGACCTGAGTTTTGATTTTGTCAAAAACTGGAGGGGTGGAGTATGAGAAAAATCCTCATCTATCATAAAAGAAGATCAATCAAAAATGTATAAAATTTAAAAATTAAGAGATGGCAGTTTATACATCGCCTTTAGGAATGTGAATGACCAAAAACGCAGAATAATCAAGAGTTGAATTGAACATTCTTGCCTCTGTGGAGTCAGGCTGGGGGCTGGAAGTAGGGGTGGGATTGGAGGTTGCTGATTTTTATTACAAGCCTTTTAGTCTTATTGATTTTTTTTTTTTTTGAGTCAGGGTCTCACTCTGTTGCCCAGGTTGAAGTGCAGTGACGCAGTGGCATGATCACAGCTCACCACAGCCTCAGCCTCCTGTGCTCAGGCCATCCTTCCACCTCAGTCTCCCGAATAGCTGGGACTATAAGATATACCACCACATACTGGCTAATTTTTAAATTTTTTGTAGAGACAAGATGTCACTATGTTGCCCAGCCTGGTCTTGAACTCCTGCCTCAGTCTCCCAGACTGCTGGGATTACAGGTGGGAGCCACCGTGTCCCACTGTGTTATTGATTTTTAAAACTAAAGTATTTTGTCTGATAAAAATAATAGGAAGGAAAGGAGGGAGGAAGGAGGAAGAAAGGTAGAAAGGAAGAAGGCAGGGAGGGAGGGAGAGGTCCATTTTCTGGGAAATGCATTCTCAGGGTACTGACAAAGATTCTTTGCTTGACCAAACTTCAGTCAGGCTTCTGAATCTTCTGCTAGGTCCATCTGGGCACTTCTTGGTAAAATTCAGTTTTCACAAAGAACCCTGCTAAGTCAGTTTAGCAAAAATCTCCCCTGATATCTGATCACCCTTGAGATCTGATCAGGTTTCTCATCCCCCACCATCCTCCAAGAGATGTCAGATCACCCTTGCTTGTCTTCAGCAAGAATCCCGTCAGGTCAGTTGAGCCAGAATCCCCGACTTACCCTTGGTGTTTTCTCTTAGTAATTTTCATTTGCTGACACCCACCCCTCCACTCACTGGCTATAAATTCCCACTTGCCCATGCTCTATTTGGAGCTGAGCCCAGTCTCTCTCCCCCTGTTGGGCCCTGTTGCTGTGGTCCCTACACCTATCTCCATGGTCCTGAATAAAGTCTGCCTTACCGTGCTTTAAGAGTGGGAAACTGCCGGGCTGGGGGGCACACCTCATCCACAAGGATACCTGCTTAATGAACATTTGTATACCTAACCCTGAATTGTACCCCACATCTTTAAAATAAAATTTTTTTTTCAAAATAGAAGTGTCATTAGATAATTTTTCTATATTATCACAACCCCTTTCCCTAACAGCCATCCCCCATGCCAGCTATGCTTCTGCTGGTGACACTCAGCACACAAACCCCTAGCAGCCTCCCATCAGAAATGCCACCCCTCCGTCACCTCCTTCCCCGGCACCTGCAACATTTCCTCCACCGAGTTGTTGTACTGCCACACATTCCTCTGGAAGAAAGATCTTCCAGCTTACCCCCACTTGACAATGAAACAGACTCCTGATGCCACTGGGGAGAAGCTGTTTTCTGTGTTTTTAACTTTCATGCTTCAGGGTATTGGTGTCAGTCCCACCACATTGGATGCATCTCATTTCAGGAGTACCCTTCAGCCAGGCTGTCCTACCAAGCCGCAAGCCCCCTATGTAAGCTGCCTTCAATTTTCCTGGGTTACCACTTGAACAGGCCGCACGCTGGGATCACCCCAACCCTATGGGTTGAATTTCTGTTCCTTTAGGGTCCCCGGAACAAGCAACGAAGGATGTCTGGTTCTTCCCACCCCTACCCCTCCCTGTCCCTTGTCCAGAGCTCTCCAAATAATCATTCCTTCCAGAGGGTCCACTCCGCCCACACAAGGTATCCCTGGGAAGTTATGAAGCTGCATTCTAGGTCTTTCTTTCCCTCTCAAGGCCCCAGCTGCTCATCTCCACTGAGCTCAGTGCCTCATCTGATTGGAAAATTCCTCCAGAGCCAGCTGGGGCCCCGCAGGGAGGGGGGAGCAAAGCATGACGCAGTAGGGACAGGTGGAAGAAAGAAAGACAGGGTCACTGCTGATCTCCTCACCTGTTTCCCCATTCGTTGTTTGTTGTTTGTTTGTTTGTTTTTTAGACAGGGTCTTGCTCTGTCAGACTGGAGTGCAGCGGTGCAATCTGTAGCCTTGATATCCTGGGCTCAAGTGATCTTCCCACCTCAGCCTCCCCAGTGGCTGGGACTACAATCTTGTGCTTCCATGCCTGGCTAATTTTCTTTATTGTACAGATGGGTTCTCGCTATGTTGTCCAGGCTGATCTTGAACTCCTGGCCTCAAGCAATCCTCCCACTGCAGTCTCCTGAGTAGCTGGGACTACAGGCATGAGCCAACGCACCTAACTAATTAAAAAAAAAAAATTTAGACATGTGGTCTTACTATGTTGCCTAGGCTGGTCTCGAACTCCTGGACTCAAGCAGTCCTCTTGCCTCAGCCTCCCAGGTAGCTGGGACTATAGGGCCAGAGATAATTAGCTCCCAAATACTAAGTCTCAATGAGTCCAATTTGTACCTCTTTACTGCCTCCCCTTGGGCAGGGACCATGGTAAGGGTTTTCCACTAGACTACTGATGCCAGGCCATATCCACACCCATTCAAAGCAGCACAAACCAGACTCTTGGCTGGGAATGGTGGCTCATGTCTATAATCTCAGCACTTTGGGAGGCCAAGGCAAGAGGATTGCTTGAACCCAGGAATTTGAGACCAGCCTAGGCAATATAGTAAGACTTCATCTCTACAAAAAATAAAAAAAATTAGCCAGGTGAGATAGCTCATGCCTATAATCCTAGCACTTTGGAAGGTGGAGGCAAGAGGATTGCCTGAGTTCAGAGGTTCAAGACCAACCTGGGCAACTTGGCAGGACCGCGTCTTTACAATAAATCAAAATATTAGCCAGGCATGGTGTTGTGTGCTTGTGGTTCCAGCTACTTGGAAGGATCGCTTGAGCCCAGTTGGTTGAGGCTGAGGTGAGCCATAACCGTGCCACTGCATTTCCAGACCCTGACTAAAAAAAACAAACAAAAAAAAAAAGCAGGGCTCGGT
>NW_007253177.1:0-580 GCF_000164805.1 Carlito syrichta
TCGTATCTCAGTGTGGTTTTGATTTGCATCTCCCTGATGATTAGTGAGGTTGAACATTTCTTCATGTGTCTGTTGGCTGCTCAAATGTCTTCCTTTGTGAAGTGTCTGTTCATATCTTTTGCCCATTTTATAATGGGGTTGTTTGTTTATTTCTTCTCAGCACATTTGAGTTCCTTGTAGATCCAAGATGTTAAGCCTTTGTCAGACCTGGACTTGGCAAATACTTTTTCCCAGTCTGTAGGCTGTCTTCCTGCTCTCTTGATAGTTTCTTTGGCTTTGCAGAAGCTTGTAAGTTTAATGAGGTCCCACTTGTCTATCTCTTATGGCCTTTGGGTTTCGAGTTTTGTTCAGGGATTGGATGCCAGTTCCAATTTCCATAAGGGTATGTCCTGTATTTTCTAAGGTTCTTATGGTTTGAGGTTTTACATTTAGGTCTCTGAACCACTTAGAATTAATTTTGGTGTATGGGGATAGATAGGGGTCTTGTTTGAGTCTTCTGCATGTGGTCAGCCAGTTTTCCCAGCACTATTTACTGAATAGGTTCTCCTCTCCCCAGTGGTAGGTGGTGGAGGCTTTTGTC
>NW_007253177.1:1720-3165 GCF_000164805.1 Carlito syrichta
TTGGCCTGTAGTTCTCTTTCTTTGTTGGATCTTTACCTGGTTTGGGTATCAATGTGATGTTAGCTTTGTTAAATGATTTGGGGAGAGTTCCAGCTTTCTCAATTGCCTGGAATACCTTCAGTAGGATTGATATCAGCTCCTCTTTAAATGTCTTGTAGAATTCTGCTGGAAAGTCATCTGGTCTAGGGCTTTTTTTTATAGGTAGTTTTCTTGTTACGTAGTCAATTTCCTTGATTGTTATTGGTCTATTTAGGGTCTCAATTTCTTTTTGTTTCAACATAGGCAGGTTGTGTGATGTCAGAAAGTCTTCCATTTCCTTCTGGTTTTCAAGTTTGTTTCCATACAAGTGTACGTAGTAGTCTCTAATGATCTTTTGTATTTCTTCAGGGTCAGATGTGACTTCATCTCTTGTGTTTCTGATTATGCTTATTTGGTTTTTTTCTCGATTTTCTTGGTCAGTCTAGCTAGGGGACCATCGATCTTGTTTATCCTTTCAAAGAAGCAGCTTTTTGTTTCATTGATTTTTGTATTATCTTTTTGTCTTCTATGTCCTGGATTTGTGCTTTTATTTTGGTGATCTGGATTCTTCTGCTGAAATTAGGGTTTTTGTGATCTTGCTTTTCCAGCTTCCTTAGGTGGCTTGTTAGGGTGTTGATTTGTGATCCTTCCATTTTCTTCATGTGCGTTTGTAGGGATATAAATTCCCTTTTACTACAGCTTTCATGGCGTCCCAGAGATTTTGGTAAGATTTTTCTTCATTTTCATCTTTTTCCAGGTATCTTTTAATCTCTGTTTTGATTTCATCATTGACCCAGGAGTTGTTTAGCATCATGCTGTTTAGTTTCCATATCTTTGTGGTTTTGGGTCGACCTTGTTGGTGTTAATGTTTATTTTTATTCCACTGTGGTCCGAGAAGGTGCATGGTAAAATTTCAGTCCTTTTAAATTTGCTTATGCTTGATTTATGGCCAAGTATGTGGTCAATCTTAGAGTACGTTCCATGCGTTGATGAGTAGAATGTGTATTCTGTGGTCCTTGGATGGAGGGTTCTGTAGGTATCATTTAAGTTCATTTTATCAAGAGTCACATTGAGGTTTCGAATCTCATTGCTGATTTTTTGTCCTGATGATCTGTCTAGGGTTGTGAATGGGATATTAAAGACCCCAGCTATGATGGTATTGGAGTTGATATCTTTTTTTAGTTTACCTGGAGCTGCTTTATGAAAGTTGGTGCTCCTATGTTGGGTACATATATGTTTAAGATAGATATTTCTTGTTGATGGATTGCACCTTTCATCATTATGTAGTGGCCTTCTGTATCTTTTTAAAATTTTGATAACTTAAAGGGTATTTTGTCTGAGATTAGGATCGCGATCCCTCCTTTTTTGTGTTCTATTCGCCTGAAAATTTGTTTCCCATCCTCTTACTTTGAGTCTGTGAGAGTCCT
>NW_007253177.1:3771-21104 GCF_000164805.1 Carlito syrichta
TAGGTGAATTATTATGTGTCTGGGAGTTGGTCTTCTCATTTGTTTTCTTGCAGGGGTTCTCTGGATCTCTTGTGTTTGAATTTTTTCCTCACTGATGAGATGAGGGAAGTTTTCTTGAATGAGTTCATGAAATGTTTGTTCCAGTGTGGCCTCTGCTTTTTTCTCTCTGTCTCAGGAAGGCCAATTTCTCTTAGGTTCGGTCTCTTGAAGTGATCATTCATCTGTTGAAAGTTTTATTCTGTATTTTTGAGCTTCTTTTCTATGTTTTTGACAGTTTGGGTTAGTTCTGTGTTCTGGTCTTTGAGCTCTGAGATTCTTTCTTCTGCTTGGTTAATTCTGCTTTCCATGCTTCTTAGTTTGTTATTTATTTCCATCACAGTATTCTTGACTGCTGTTATTTTTGATATCAGCTCCTTCCTATTTTCCTCTTGTCTCTCTTCAATTTTTTTATTCTCTCTATTAATGTCTTGATGTCTGGGTTTGTTGCATGTGACCAGTCATTCTGGGGACTCTTCATTGTTTGTGTTCCAAAGTCTGTTTTCTCAGTGTCTGATCTCCCAGGAGTCTGTGTGAGACCTATATTCTTCTTTTGGTTTTTCTTCATTTGTGCAGTTTTTTCCCTCCCTATTTTTTCCTTCTGTTTTCCCTCCCTATTTTTTCCTTCCCTCCACGTCACTGTCTTCTTTAATTCTGTTATTCAGGGTTAGAGGGGTTGCTTTTACTTCTGTTTGTTCCTTCTCCTATTCTTCTTTATGTGTGCCCCCTTACTTTGTTCAATTCTGGAGTTGCACTGTAGGTTGGGGGTGGTCTTTTTTGCAGTTTTGAGATTTACTTAAGGGGGCAGCTGTGATTCAAAATCTATCTGCAGGACCTTTTATCCACCAGCTGGTGTATGGATAATCTGAAACCCACTTCCCACTGCCTTGTAATCTGTCTATGCAGTAGGGCTATAGGTTTACTCCCTGAAATAAAGTGAGGTTAGCAGGGGGAAGAATATGGAGCAGACAGTGGAGGGAAGAGAGGGGTGGAGAGAGAGAGTGAAGTAAGGGAGGAAACAGTTGAGTGTACCAACAAATGGAGAGAGAGACCCACTGAAACAGATTAAAAACAATAGACCATGGCTACAGACTAACCAACTCCCATACAAAACAACTAAGACATACAATGATGCTAACATGCAAGCTAACCAACCACCTTATTGGTGTGCTGTTCCTCTATACAAATATATGGTTTACAGAGAGGAGAAAAGAGAAGAAAAGGAAGAGAAAAAAAGAAAAAATAGGAACAAAACAGTAGGAATAGAATCAAGTCACTAAACTAACAGAACCAATCGAGCACACTCTGAGACTTTTCATTTAAGTCCAATGTCCTTTCAGCTGTGATTTCTAGCTGTCTTCTCAGGCTGGTAAATTTGTTCACAGTTAGGGCCAGTTGCTCCTGGCCTGCTCGAAGGGAAGTTCAGATCACCACTCAGTTCACCATTGCCCAGTTCACCACTCAGATCTGGCCAGTGTCTGTTTTTCAAGCTTGTTTTCCCCATTTCAGTATTGTTACCTTGAATTGCCAGCAGCTGGTGCTATCTCACTGCTCCAGATGGTCTTTATCTCAGCTGCTCGCCCCAGAGGGGATGGAGCTGGACAGGAGCCAGACAGAGGCCGGAGATGGGAGCCTGCCTCTGGGCACATGGGAGGAGACCCACGGCTGGCAGGACGTCACGGTGGCAGCAGAGGTGGCAGCGATCCTAGCAGATCTTCCCTGCAGGGGCTTCAAGGTCTGAAGTCATGGATTGCCTCAGCATGGGTGGGTGCGATGCGCTATGGTCGCCATGGAGGCTGCGGCAGTGCTGGTGACTGCTGCGTCTGTGGCTGCAACGGCTGTCAAGACCACTGTGATGCCCCAGCAGTGGCAAAGGCCGAGCTCTGTGTGAAGAGCAGGCTGCTGCTGATGGGATCCGCAGCCCCCGGGGAGAGAGTCAGGGACCTTCTGCGTTCTCCTTTGTGGAGGGTCTCATAGACCAGGCTGCCCCGTCGCCATCTTGCCGGAAGTCTCTATCATCCTTTTAAGTGAAGATGACAGAAGTCTTCCCAGAGACTTAATAACAGATTCAATTAAGAGTAAAGCTGTGGCCGGGCTCGGTGGCTCAGCCTGTAATCCTGCGCCTTTGGGAGGCTTAGGTGATTGGATTGCCTGAGCCCACAGGTTCGAGACCCGACTGGGCAGCTAGACCTCATCTCTATGATAAAAAAAAATCAGCCAGGCGTGGTAGTGCATGCCTGTAATTCTGGCTACTTGGAAGGCTGAGGCAGAAGGACCGCTGGAGCCCAGCAGGTCAAGGCTGTGGTGGATGGGAGCGGCCACTGCACTCTAGTCTGGGTGACAGAGTGAGACTCCAACTAAAAAAAAAAAAAAAAAAAAGTAAAGCTGTGCAGCCCTGGTAAGTGGTTCACTTCCCTGGCTCCTGTTTCTCCATCTGTAAATGGGGCATAATACAGCTTGACCACTGTTCCCAGGTCAGCCTCCTCTCTAACCTCTTTGACCATCACTGAACCCCGTCCTTGACCTCCAAGGAGGTCTAGACTCAACCAGCCTCCAGTGCCCCCAGAGTCAGGGCCCAGAACTCTGAGGGGGCAGCTGCCATCACCCCATTTGACAAATTAGGAAACTAAGCCCTGAGTCACCAAATCAGTATATGAACAAGGCAATTTATATAAGAGACGTTAAAGTGTGATAGGCTGGTGTGTTTCTGGGGAGATAAGACTGCGGTGAGCCATGATCATGCCACTGCACTGCAGCCTAGGCCACAGAGCGAGATTCTGTCTCAAAAATAAAAAAAAAGAGTGGATGAGAAAGGTGAGACCCGATAGTCAAAGGCCTGCTTCTTTCCTCAGCAGATGACTGCTGGGGACTTCAAGAGGTTGCCAGCCCTGGAGGACAGGCTGCCTTCTCCCTCCTTGCCCACCCATCAGTTTCTTCACTTTTTTGGTACCACTCCCTCTCTATATTAGGATGTGGGTGTGGCTAGATTGAGAGGTAGGCATAGCTTGAGACACAGCAGGTATGGCTAGATTTACCAGCCCCTCTTTTTTTTTTTTGTCTGAGTCTCACTCTGTCACCCAGGCTCAATGAGTGATACACTCAGTCACCCCAGCATTGAACTGTGGGATTCAGGCATTCCTTTCACCTCAGCCTTCCAAGTAGCTAGAACCACAGGTGCGTGCTACCATGCTCAGTTAATTTTTGATTTATTGTAGAGACGAGGTCTCACCAAATTTGCCCAGGCTGGTTTTAAACCTGTGGGCTCAGGCAATCCACTCCCCTCGGCCTCCCAAAGTGCCAGGATTACAGGCTGAGCCACTGAGCCTGGCCACCAGCCTCTCTTAAACCAGAGGAAGCAGAAGCTGAACAGCAGTAGTAGGCTGCAGAACCAAGACACAAAGCCCAGGCTCCTGCCTCCTTGGCCTGAGCTTTCTTGACGTGGAAAGGTGAGGTTCTTCAAGTGTTGATCTGGATTAGAGTAAGGTGTGAGCCTGGGAAACATAGTGAAACCTCGTCTCCACAAAAAAAATTGTCTGGGTAGTATGTGCCTGTAGTCCCAGCTGCTTGGGTGACTGAGGTGGAAGGATTGCCTGAGCCTAGGAGGTTAAGGCTGCTGTGAGCCACGATTGCTGTGATCAAGCCACTGCGTTCCAGTCTGGGCAAAAGAGTGAGACTCTAACTCAAGAAAAAATAGAAAAGAAGAGTGAGGTTCGTAAGACCACAGAGTCTGCACTTTTACTTCTGATAGGGACCGCAAGTAAAAGGCAGCTTGTAATGAGGACTTTTCAGGACAGAAACATCCACTGGGGCCAGGTAGGCAGTAAAAACAGACCTGTCTGGATTTCCAAACTGATCCCAGAATAAGGGAGATTCAATTGTTTGCCACATATATGGCAGACAAAGAATTAAGAGCCTTAATATACAAAGAGCACTTATGAATCAATAACAAAAAGACAAATATCCCGAGCAGGAAATTGGTACAGGACACGAATGGTGGTTTCACAAAGGAACAATAAAAACTCAACAAACCTCTCCAAAGATGCTCTGTCTGACCATTTATCAGCTACAGAATCACTTTTACTTGGAAAGCTTATCAGTGTGTGTGAAGTTTTGGGGATGCACACTCAGGCATGGTCATGGAAGTGTAAACTGGTACAGCTTTCCTGGGGGGCAGCCTAGATACTAGTATCAGACCTTTCAGTATGTGAGCTCTCTGACCCAGTGAGTTCACCTCTAGGAATTTATTTCAGGGAGATAGTTAAATAGGCAAAGAACTATAAAGAGTAACTAACACAGGGTAGTTAAGAGCCCTGGCGTCAGCCAGGGTTCAATCCTGGCTCCACTACTTTCAAGCTGTGTGACCTCAGTCACATGACTTGATGTTACAGGGCCCTGACTTTCTCAGCTGTACAATGGGCATCTCAGGAGGATTCCCTGAAGCAAGTGTGTGAAATGCTTAGTGAGCCTTCTACCAAGCACACAGTAAGTGCTTATTCTTAGAGTCATCCTTATGAAAAGCTCTAAAAGAATCAGGAAGCAATGGAGGTGACACTCCTCAGGGGCTGGCTACATGCATAGCAGAAAACCAAAGTGAGTCTGGGCTTGGAGGCTCATGTCTGTGACCCCAACAGTTTGAGAGGCCAAGATAGGAGGATTGCTTGAGGCCAGGAGTTCAAAATCAGCCTGGGTAGCAAAGCAAGACCTCATCTTTATGAAAACAAAGCAATTAGCCAGACGTGGTAGTGCCTGCCTGTAGTCCTAACTACTCGGGAGGCTGAGGCAGGAGGATCGCTTGCGCCCAGATGTTAGGCCCCGCAGTGAGCTATGATCACACCACTGCACTTCAGCCTGGGAGATAAAGCAAGACCCCCCCTTCTTTTTTTTTGATTCAGAGTCTCACTCTGTCACCAAGGCTGGAGTGCAGGGGCACACTCAAGGCCACCACAGCCTCAACCTGCTGGACTCAGGTGATCCTTCCACCTCAGCCCTCCAAGTAGCTGGGAACTACAGGTGCATGCTACTATGCCTGGCTAATTTTTATTTATTTATTTATTGTAGAGATGAGGTCTTACCAAGTTGCCCAGGCTAAGACTTAATTTAAAAAAAGAGTACAAATCCATACAAACAAAACATCACATTTTAAAATAAATAAAGCAGGAGTCTGAGTCTGATTTGCAAGATTCAGACTCTCTCTCCCTGCCCAAATCCCGTTCCTGTGTATATGTGTGTTTGCACACATGTGCACATGCACACAGGTGTTCATGGGTGTGAACACACATTTGCATGCTTCTGTGTGCAGCATGGACATCAGATGTGTATGAGAGCAAGCGTGTGTGTATTCTAGAAAGACGACCTCATGTTTTTGTTTTTGTTTCTGTTTTTTGAGTTGGAGTCTCACTCCACTGCCCACGTTGGAATGCAGTGGCACACTCACAGCCACCCCATAATTGACCTGCTGAACTCCGGCAATCCTTCCATCTCAGTCTTCCAAGTGGCTGGAACTACAGGCATGTACTACCTGCCCAGCTAATTTTTAAGTTTATTTTAGAGACGAGGCCTCACTATGTTGCCCAGGTTGGTTGAACTCACGTACTCAGGCAATCCTCTCGCCTCAGCCTCCCAAAGTGCTGGGGTTACAGGCTTGAGCCACCATGACTGGCCATCATGTTGTTAACCATCCTCTCTTCCTGGAGTTGAGAATTCAGGTCTGTTCCTCTCTCCTCTGGACTTGCCTGGGCTTTCTGCCCTTGTGTCAATATCTGAATGTTTATGTCCTCCCCATCCACAAGATTTGTATGCTGAAACCTAATTAGCCAGGTGCCGTGGCTCACACCTACAATCCCAGCACTTTGGGAGGCCAAGGAGGGAGGATTGCTTGAGCCCAGGAGTTTGAGGCCAGCCTAAACAATATAGCCAAATCTCATCTCTACAAAAGAAATCAATGACTAGCATTAAAAAGACAAAAAATAAAAGGCATTGGCATGGATGTGGATAAAAGGGATGTTGGTGGGAGTGTAAATTAGGACAACCTCTATGGTAAACGGTATGGAGGCTTTTCCAAGAATTAAAAAATAGATCTGCCATTTGATCCAGCAATCCCACTACTGGGTATCTTTTCAAAAGAACAGAAATTATTATATCAAAAAGACACCGGCACTCATGTTTACCATAGCTCTATTCACAAAAACAAAGTCATGGAACCAACATATGTACCCATTAGCAGATGACTGGGAAGGGAAAATGTATGATCGATATACCATGGAATACTACTCAGCCCTAAAGCAGAATGAAGTCATGTCTATCGGGCCAGGTGCGGTGGCTCAAGCCTGTAATCCCAGCACTTTGGGAGGTGCAGGTGAGAGGATTCCCTGAGTTCAGGGGTTCAAGACCAGCTTGAGCAACATGGCAAGACCCCGTCTCTACAATAAATTAAAAAAATTAGCTGGGCATGGTAGCGCGTGCTTGTAGTTCCAGCTACTTGGAAGACTGAGGTGGAAGGATCTCCTGAGCCCAGCAGGTCAGGGTTGCAGTGGCCAGGAGCAAGCCACTGCACTCCAACCTGGGCGACATGAGTGAGACTCCAACTAAAAAGAAAAAAAAGAAACCATGTCTATTGCGGCAACATGAATGAAGCTGGAGGCCATTGTCTTAAGTGACATGTTCTTATGTATAAGTGGGAGCTAGAAAGGATGCACACATGGACAGAGTGGACAGTGGAGACTAGGAAGGGTGGGGGGACATGGTACATGTGTAATGTACAATGGACATTATTGGGTGATGGATGCACTAATGCCCCGACTTCACCACTACACAATCTGTGCATATAACAAAACTGCACTTTTTTTGTCGTTGGGGTCTCACTCTGTCACCCAGGTTGGAGTGCAGTGACACGATCACAGCCCTCTGCACCCTTGACCTCCTGGGCTAAAGTGATCCTCCCACCTCAGCCTCCCAAAGTGCTGGGATTACAGGGGTGAGCCACTTTGCCCAGCTTTATCCCAAACCCCCACAAAAGCTCAGTCACCACATTTTTAATTGGTTGCCCCAGGATTTGAACTCTTGCCCTTCTATCTAATGCCAGAACCTGAACCGTCAATCAGGACTCTGCCCTCTCCCCCAGCTGGCTTCAGACACTGTGCCTGATGTCTCAATGCATCATCTGGGTCCCCAAGTCTACTTGCAAGTGGATCAGCTGCCAGGAGAGGCCCTGGGGAAGATAGAAGTAAGTAGTTTATTGAGCAACTACTGTGTGACACTTGGAGAGGCTCAGAGAGGCGGTGCTCATGTCAACCAACACATGACACATGCTTCTTATAGTGGGTCCAAATGTGTCCCCTCAAAATACATGTCTGACTCATCATCCTTGGAATCTGTGGTTTATTTGGAGAAAGAACTTTTTTTAATTTGGAGTTTCTCACTCTGTTGCCAAGACTGGAGTGCAGTGGCACAATCATGGCCCACTGCAGCATCGACCTCCTGGGTTCAGGTGATCCTCCCACCTCAGCCTCAAGAGTAGCAGGGATTATAGGTGGCCACCACTGCACCTGGCTAATGTTTGTATTTTTTGTAGATGAGGTCTTCCTATGTTGCTCAGGCTGGTCTCAAACTCCTGGGTTCAAGAAATCCTCCCACCTTGGCCTCCCAAAGTGCTGGGATTACAGACATGAGCCACTGCACCTGGCCTCAGAAAGGATATTTGCCCATGTAAAGAAGTGAAGGATCTTGAGATGAGGTCATCCTAGATTAACTGAAAGGGCCCTAAATACAAGGAAAAGCATCCTTACACAAGACAGAAGAAGAGGGGTCACAGATGCACCCCGGAAGAAGGCCAAAGACTGGACCAACACAGCCCCAAACCAAGACACGCTTGCAGACAACAGAACTGGAAGAGGCTGGAAGGATTCTCCCCAAGAGCCTTCAGAGGGAGCACAGCCCTGTGGACACCAGGCTCTCAGGCCTCTAGCCTCAGAGATGAGAGAGAAATTCCTGTTGTTTCAAACCACCCAGTTTGTGATACTTTGCCAGAGCAGGCTTGGAAACCACCACATTCTCCTCTGACATCATAAATGATGTCAGAGGCACAGGAAAGTTGAAGGAACTGGTCAGTATGTGACACGTGACATTGGCTAATTCTGTCCATCTCTCTGTTTGTCCATTCTGTCCCCCTCATTTATAAATGTCTTTCCCCTGCCTCTTCCCCATTTAAATTATCACAGCAAAGAGATTTTTTTTAGTCAGAGTCTCATTCTGTTGTCCAGGTTGGAGAGCAGTATCACGATCATGACTCACCACAGCCTCGACATTCTGGGCTCAGGCAATCCTCCCACCTCAGCCTCCCAAGTAGCTAGGACTACAGGCATGCACCACAGCAGCCAGCTAATTAAAAAAAATTTTTTTTTGTAGAGACAAGGTCTCACTACATTGCTCAGGCTGCTCTTGAACCCCTAGGCTCAAGCAATCCTCCTGTCTCAGCCTCCCAAAGTGCTGGGATTATACACATGAGCCATTACACTCAATTGGGCTACCGGAAAATGTAAAATGACACATGTGTGCCCACATTTGTGACTGGCATCATATTTCTGTTGGTCACAGCTGGTCTAGCATATGAAGGCTTTGATTTGTTCTCATCTATGGCCTTGCACACAGTAGGCACTCAATAAATATTTGTTGAGTGAGTGGTGAACCCAAGCCTGAATGGCACCCAAAAGGTGACTCTAGGGGTCATGTGGACCTTTCCCAGAGCCTTGTGTGCACCTGGCGACTCTTTATTTTTTAATTTAAATAGAAATGGGTCTCACTATGTTGCCCAGGCTGGTCTCAAACTCTTGGGCTCAAGAAATCCTCCCACCTCAATCTTCCAAAGTGCTGGGATTACAGGCGTGAGCCACTGCACCCCTTATTTTTATTTAAAAAATTTTTTTAGTTGGAGTCTCACTGTCACCCAGGCTGGAGTGCACTGGCATGCTCGCTGCCACTGCAGCCTTGACCTGCTGGGATCAGGTAATCGTTCCATCTCAGCCTTCCAAGTAGCAGGAACTACAGGCATGTGCCAACACGCCCAGCTAACTTTTTGATTTATTGTAGAGAGGAGGTCTTGCCAGGTTGCTCAGGCTGGTCTCTTACCCCTGGGCGCAGAGAGTCCTCTCACCTCAGCCTCCCAAAGTGCTGGGATTACAGGCGCGAGCCACTGTGCCAAGCTATTTTTATTTTTTATTTATTTATTTAGTTTTTGAGCTGGAGTCTCACTCTGTTGCCCAGATTGGAGTGCAGTGGCCGCTCCCGGCCACCGCAGCTTCAACCTGCTGGGCTCTGGCGATCCCTCCGCCTCAGCCTTCCAAGTAGGTGGAACTAAAGGCGCACGCTACCACGCCCGACTAATTTTTTGATTTATTGTAGAGATGAGGTCTCGCCAAGTTGCCCAGGCAGGTCTTGAACCCGTAGGTTCAGACAATTCATTCACCTCAGCCTCCCAAAGTGCGGGATTATAGGTTGAGCCACCGAACCCGGCTATTTTTATTTTTATTTTTATTTTTTGAGTTGGAGTCTCACTCTGTTGCCCAGACAGACTGGAGTGCAGTGGCCGCTCCCAGCCACCGCAGCCTCGACCTGCTGGGCTCCGGCGATCCTTCCGCCTCAGCCTTCCGAGTAGCTGGAATTACAGGTGTGCGCTATCACACCGGCTGATTTTTTGATTTATTGTAGAGATGAGGTCTCGCTGCCCTGGCGGGTCTCGAACCCGTGGGTTCAGGTAATCCACTCACCTCAGCCTCCCAAAGGTGCGGGATTACAGGCTGAGCCACCAAGCCTGGCTTATTTTTATTTTTTAAAGACAAGGTCCTGCTTGACAAGGTCCAGGCTGGAGTGCAGTGGTGTGATCATAGGTCACTGCAGCCTCCAACTCCTGGGCTCAGGTGATCCTCCGGCCTCAACCTCCCACAGTACTGGGATGTGGTGGTGAACCATTGTGTTCAGCTCCTGGCCCTTCTTAAATGGGGAAAAGTGGTCATAGACAGGCCCCATGCCCGTCCAGCCTCCAGGCATGGCTGCCTGGGTGCCCTCACCAGTCTCTGGGTCCAGGAGCCTTCAGTCGCCAGGACAGCTGGGGATGGAGAAGGAGGAGGTGTGAGGTTGCGGAGGTGGCTCCACCTAGCCAGGGTCCCCTCCTGGGGGCTGATCTAGTGGGAACAGGCCAGGCTGCAGGGCAGGAAGGGCCGGAGCCAGGGAGTCTGCTATCGGCCACTGGGCCCCAAGAGGGAGGCTTTTAGATCTGCTGCACAGGGCAGAGGGCGAGGCTGGAGAAGCTGTGAGTTTTCCTCTCACCCTCACATGCCACCCACCGACAAGGCCTGCAGACTCAGACTCTGGTGAGGCTGCAATCCAGAGGCTCCTCATCTCACTGTCCTCACACCTGGGTTGGAATTTCTTTTCTTTTGCTCCTCTCCCCCACTTCCCCTCCTCTCCCCTCCTCCCCTCTCCTCTCCTCTCATTGGGGTCTCATATGTCCTCAGGCTGGAGTGCAGCAGCAGGATCACACCTCACTGCAGCCTCAAACTCCTCTTGCCTCAGCCTTCCCAGTAGCTGGGGATACAAGCATGCAGTAACCCCATATATAAAAATGAACTCTAAATGGATCACAGACCTAAATGTAAAACCCCAAATGGCAAGAACCTCAGAAAATGCAGGAGACACTCTTATGGAAGTTGAAACTCGCAACCAATTCCTGGTCAAAACCCAAAGTGCCCAGGCCATAAGAGGTAAGATAAACAAATGGGACCTCATCAAACCGACAGGCTTCTGCAAAGCCAATGAAACCATCAAGAGAGCAGGGAGACAGCCCACAGACTGGGAAAAAAATATTTGCCAACTCCATGTCTGACAAAGTCCTAACATCAAGAATCTACAAGGAACTCAAATGTGCTGAAGAGAAGAAAACAAACAGCCCCAATGCAAAGTGGGCAAAAGACATGAACAGACACTTCTCAAAAGAAGATATATAGGCAGCCAACAGATACATGAAAAATGCTCAGCCTCACTAGTCATCAAGGAGATGCAAATTTTTTTTTTTTTTGAATTGGGAGTCTCACTCTGTCGCCCAGACCGGAGTGCAGTGGCATGCTCCCAGCCACTGCAGCCTCGGCCTTCCAAGTAGCTAGAACTACAGGCTCACGCTACCTCACCTAGCTAATTTTTTTTATTTATTGTAGAGATGAGGTCTCGCCAAGTTGTCCAGGTGGGTCACAAACCCGCGGGCTCAGGCAATTCACTCACCTCAGTGAGATGCAAATTTAAACTACACTGAGATATGACCTAACTCCAGTCAGAATGGCCATTATCAGTAACTCAAAAAATAACAGATGCTGGAGAGGATGTGGCGAAAAGGGAATACTTCTATACTGTTGGTGGGAGTGTAAACTAGTTCAGTCTCTGTGGAAAGCAGTGTGGTGATTCCTAAAAGATCTAAAAATCGACCTTCTATATGACCCCACAATCCCCCTACTGGGAATAAACCTGGTCCCCCTACTGGGGGACAGACAGCATGGTGGATAGAAGAGACAGGGCTATCTCTGTGTACACATACACATATATACATACATGTGTATACAATTTTAATTTATTTTCCCAATAGAGAATTTATATCAGTTAAGCTAAAAACTAGCACCATGGAAGAACTACTCAAACTAAAAATGAAACAAATAGCTAAATTTTAATTTTTTCTTATGCTGTTTGAGCTAAATATGCCTTTGATTTTTTTTCAAGAAAATAGATATAAGACAATACGGGCAAAATCAAAGGTGGAATTATCAGGTACACACATTCTATCAGAGCATAGAAGATATGACCATAGTGTCAGCGGAATAGGATTGCCTCAGTTGTCTATAGGGAAATGCATTGAGAGAAACTTCTTAGGACAACCATATGTAGACAATTTTGTAAAAGAAGTTTATAGAAGCTACTGCAGTATACACATTTTCAAAGCAAAATCAGAGAACATATAAAGCTTATCTAACCTGTAAATTATGAATTTAAAATAACTTAAAACTTGAATTCTGAAAGAAAGTATTGTTCAAAGATCAACTACCAAGCAATTTTGTAAAATGTAATTTTGTAAAAGAACCTACCCTCTCAAAATAATGTTTTAAGATCAAATAGTTAACTCTTCTACAGTTCAATAACCTAATTGCTATTTATTCAGATGCTATAGGAGTTTAGGTTTTAGAAATATTGAAATTCAATAAATGTGAATATTCAGGGATGACTTCATGAAAATAGAACTTGAGTTAAACTTTAAGAGTAAAGTCTAAGCAATGGAAATATTTATGAGACATGAGGAAGTTAATCTGTATGAAATGAGGCATTATCAGCAATAATTTGAAGTTAAGAATACATTGACAAATGGTCAGATTATGGAAGACCTTGAAAGTCTGTCAAAAAGAGGTGGTCTTTTCCCACCTAACAATAATGATAAATTACACAATTTTTAAACAGCAGAGTGAAATGATCAAAATGACATTCGAGAAGGTTATTTTTTAACAAGGCTGGAAAGTGGAAATAGTCAAATCACATAGGATGCCTTGAAATTCAAATCGAATCTCATAAATTTCTTTAAGAAATATGAACTCTATACAGAGATCCAGGAGTAGTTAAATATGGCACAAAAACAGATGTTATAAGTAGATTTGTTGCCAAAGTAATTCATCTATCAGTTTATACTGAAATGAAATTAACACTCAAACAAACAAAACAAATCTAATTCAAATAGTGCACTTTAGATGCTGAAATAAGACCATCTATATACATATAAAACTAGGTACTGGGCAATTAATTAGCATCTGTATTTACAGTAGAAACTTGTTAAACTCAAGGAGGTTAAGCATTGTAGGAAGTCTCAAATTATGTCAAACAATTTTTTCAAATTGCTACAAATAGAAGAATAAATAAAATGTATTTTTAGTAATTTCAAAAGGAATGCAGAGGTTAAAGATCCAATGATCTGTTTAACATATTCAAATTACACTGATTTTCTACTATAAAGTAGGTGTGTATTTTTTAAGATTAAAAAAATTCATCTTGGAGGTAAAGATGATATCCTAAAATATGTACTATCACCTTAATGCAATTTTTTTTGTTTGCCGAAAGTACACACAGTAGGTAACATTAGAGGTACTCTAGAAATATCTTTTAACTTAATGGACTAACAAAACATTAGTAGAGTACCTATTTTGGGGGGGTGTTATTGGCTAATAGATTTTGTTCCAAAGGGAAAACAAAACAAAACATTAAACAACAAAAATAAACAAAAAATAATACTCTAAAATAATGAGTATTACTGTTTTTCAAATATTTTTCCAATTTGATTAGCATTTTCTTAAATAATTCAGTTGTGACATATTTAATTTTTGTGAGTACTTTGAACTTATTTTTTAAAGTGAAGAAATGACTGTAAATAAATAGAAGCTTAGATACTTTCTTCCAATATTTAATTAGTACTACCACCACAGGAATACAAAGACATTAGTCCAATGTCTTACAATAATAGGAACTACTGTTGTGTCTCAGTAATAATGTACATGGACTTAAGTAATAAATTATTTCAGATAATGAAATAAAACATCTCTTTGGTTATTAATATAAACAAACTGACTTTTAGCAAAGTGAATTCCTGAAATAATACTGGAAATCAATTGTTACTTCTAAGAACTATTCCTTAAAATGTTTTCTTGGTCTTTCTAAAACAGTTAAGCTAATTATTAAAAATAAATAATTTACAAACATTTATAGGAAATAGTTACATATATCAACAAAAAGGACACCGAGAGAGTAGGTGGAAACTGACCTCATTTACTGTGGCATAGTAGCTTTCACGCTTGAACGTGGGTGAGTTTTTCATTCCCGTCTCTCACCACTATTTGCACTTCATGGTAGATAACAGTGCCAACTTTTTTGTTGATGCACTGGACTTGAACCACAATGGAGTGTATGCTCATCAGTGGCTGCAATGCAGAAATTGAATCTTTTAAAAATACAGAATCTTTTTAAAAAACAGAAACTCTCAACATTGTCAAAGCACTTTTTTGATCAATAAAATTTTCCATTATTTGTTTTAAAGTTATAGTAATCTAGAAGAAATTGATCATTTTTGCATTATCAATACAAGGGAGGACCATCATAATTATCTCATTGTTCAATTTTTGTGTCTCAACAAGAATTACTCAAAAAAAAGTACTCATAGTTAGCATTATGCTCATAGTTAGAGGATAGCTAATGAATGCAACCATAAAACTAGTGCTTAAATTTGATGGAATGAAACAGTTTGTCCCTCCACAAGTGAAAGAAGCAGTGATATACACTTCTAACTAAAAAAACTGTTAATTAATAAATCTTTGGAGGAGAGAGATTGTATAACTTTTATGTTTATTTATGTTTTTATTAAAATATTGTTTATTGCTGATAAAAATTATTGATCATCAAAATTAGAAAAGCTACAATCTAACCAAACTTATTCTGACATTTAAATGCCTATTTTACCAATTTTTTCCCTCTCAAAATGTGTACCAGTCATAAACACACAAGTACAAAGTAGACATCATCTCATGTTTGTAAATACAGATTTACCATAGCATTTTGGTGTATACTACTACAAAACTATGTTATATAGTTTAACAATGCTTCACCGCAAGCCAATTGCATAATTTATCTAAGCAATAACTTATAGCAAATATTTCACGCTATCAACTTTTCATTATAAACAATAATTCAATACATACTACACATAAATATGTACTCACTTGCCAAATTATAATTTATGACAAAATCTTTGAAGGGGAAAAGTAATCAAAGGGGCACTTACTTACCTCTCAGATCTCAGGGCTAAGAGCTTGTAAAGCTGGAATACATACCAATGTCTGTTTGACTCTAGAGTCAGAGTATTTTTTTTTTTTGAGTTGGAGTCTCACTCTGCTGCCCAGACTGGAGTGCAGTGGCCGCTCCCGGCCACCGCAGCCTCGACCTGCTGGGCTCCAGCGATCCTTCCGCCTCAGCCTTCCAAGTAACTGGAACTACAGGCATGCACTACCGTGCCCGGCTCATTTTGATTTATGTAGAGATGAGGTCTCACCAAGTTGCCCAGGCAGGTCTCGAACCCGTGGGCTCAGGCAATCCACTCACCTCAGCCTCCCAAAGGTGTGGGATTACAGGCTGAGCCACTGAGTCCGGCTAATATCATATATTTTTATAGCCAATAAAAAACAGTAGAATTTGATTTGTATCTGCTGAATAATTGTACCTAGAAAGAATAAATTGAGGCATTTTTGACATATGAAGAGATGTCTCTAATGAAATGCCACACAACTGTGTTCTGATACCTAAACCATTTTAGTTTTTACTACATGGTTAAATGAAGGTATTAAAGTCTTGTGTGTAAATTCTGTGAATATTAAAAAGTTCAGGAGGATATATAGTACACTTAATGGCAAAACAGAAAGCTCAAAATAATCTTAATAATTCAGAATAATGGGTTACAAAAGTGGTAAACTTTTACAATAATAAATTTAAATCTCCCAATTTGTAACAGAAAACAAATCAATTATCCAAATATAATAGATAACTGAAAACATTAATATGAAAATATAATTGTTAAGTTTTGATTGTTAAAAGCTGATTTTACTTGGCAACACTGTAAATGGGCTCTAGGACATTAATACAAACATTACATTATTAATAATATCAAGCATAAAAATAGGTAGATTACAGCAGGCACCATTTTATGGGTGAATAGGAAGTGAAGTTTGAACACTTTGCAGATGCATAATAAAGTATGAGGATTTTAAAGATAAGAAAGAAAATTTGGCAAACATCTAAATGGTTATGAAAATATCTGTGAGCTTACTTATTGTAGTTACAGAGAGAATAATGATGACTAAAAAGTATTACAAAGCATGTTTTCCATTTAAGTAGTTTTTTCTTAAATCAAAGTAGCACAGAATAGAATGGAATAGTCTATCAAGCAAAACTCAGCACTGAAAAATCTGCAACCTTGAGGGTAAAAGACCATTTTAAAAAGCTAGCTCTTAGAAAGAATTTGAATTAGATGACCTCTAATTTTACTATCAACTTTAAAGTATTTCATTAAATAGACTTCTTAAGGGAGGACCGATATATTTTAATTGCAAATACATGTAAAAAAATGCGTGTACTATTAGCCCTTGGCACACACCTTGGAAGACAATAAGGTGAATTGTGCTCTTCTAAAGTTATTTATCTTTTGGGTATTGGAAAACAGACCTATAAAACTATTCCATCTCAGCTTCTAATTCAACACTGAGTGGAAGTACTGGGACAGAAAGTTCAAAATCTTTTACAATAAAGAATCAAATGTGCTGTGCACTGAACCCTGCGGGAGGCCAGCCCCTGCAAGTTTTGGGGAGTCCCTTGGAAGATGTGGTGGCGTCGGCGAATCTGTAGGGATAGATATTAAAAGAAAGAAAGATGGAAGGATAGATATAAAGAGGAAGAAAGAGAAAGAAAGAAAGTGGACAACTGTTCAGTGAAATGAGCAGAAGCCATTTATTGAAAGTTACAGCAGGTATTTATCCCCACATTTTAGACAGGCAGTCTCACAAGTCTTTCACGTGAACACAAAGCCAGGTGCGGGGGGGCATCCCCTACCCACCAGATGCTTAGGTGTGAGGAGGAACAAACCCCAAGGTTGTTTCATTGTTCCCTTTGCTAGTTAATGTTCTTCAAAAGCAGTGTAACAATCCTTACTAGCCTAATGATGTTCTGATAATCAATAACTTCTAAAGCTCACTCAAAACCCATGATGACTAAATTAAACTCTACCACTTATACAATGCTACGGAAGCTCTTAATTATAGCTTAAGCCAATTTCCTAAAGAATATGGCCCAGTCCAAAGATCACACTGGGCCCTACAGGATGTGGCCCAGTCCAAGGTCAACGGTGGGCCACCTTTTGGAACAATAGACTACAATCTCTTAACAAAATGGCTATTCCAAAGTCTTATATGTCTATCCTAATTTCTATGAAAGTTTTCCAATTCTTAATTCTAATATATAAAGTTGATTAGCAGCAGCAAAGCTTCTAAAACCTAAATGTAAATTGTAAATGTACTAAGGCAAAAACTTCGATAGTAGAAAGTGGAGATGATGAAAATTCTTAAAGTTAACTATATTCTTATTAAACCTAAAAATATTATGATTGATTATGTATGAACTAACATGATTCGTAGCATGACCTATTCTATGAATACCTTCTATGAATAAAATAAATTCAATTTCTA